>NW_027635342.1:0-30574 GCF_903797595.1 Erithacus rubecula | reverse complement strand
ACTCCCCACACTCGTAGGGCCGTTTCCCCGTGTGGACTGGAGAGAGAAGCAGTGATTCAAGTCAGGCTGAGGGTTCAAGACCAGCACTCAAGAAGAGTGCCAAGACCTGTGGATTTGCATCTAGTTTGGGAATGGAGCACTGACCTTGGATTGGTACAGTCCTCAGGAGGAAGGGACAATTCCCACCCAATTCTCCCCTCATCTTCAAAGCTTTTGTATCCCAATGACATCCTCTTGTTGTCTCTGGGGTTTAATGGACTATCAGGAGCCAGGTCATAGAATCATGGGATGGTTTGAGTTGAAAGGGACTTTAAAAACCATCTCATTCCAACCCTCTGCCACGGGCAGGGACAGTTCCCACTAGCCCAGGTTGCTCCAGCCTGGCATTGAGCATTTTCAGGAATGGGGCAGCCACAGCTTCTCTGGGCACCCTGTACTAGGTGAAAAACCACTCCCACAGGGAAGAATTTTTTCCAAATCAGGTATCACACTGAGAGATCCATACTTTTTCTGTCCCAGTGCTTTCAGGGCATTGTCCATAACCATCAACTGCCATGGATGCAGATGAACTTCAGCTTCTGGAGGTGATTCACCTTTGCGACAGAATTCATTGGCTCTGTGTGTCTTGATGTGAGACTGGTTTTGCAGCTAGGAGTTGGAATACCACCTGATGTCCCATGCAGGAAAAGGAGGGAATTAAAAAATAGGAAAGTGATTTCACAGATCACATCAGGGATTGTGAACTGCAGAATCTGAAAGCCAGGAAAGCTTTGAAAATTTTAAAGGAAAGAATCATAGAATCATTTAAGTTTGAAAAGCCCTCTAAGATCGAGTCCCATGGTTCCCCCAGTACTGCCAAGGCCACCACTAACCCATGTCCCCAAATACCACATCTAGAAGAAACTGAAAGGATGCATTGAGAAAAATTAACCAACATCATCTCTTGGTCATTACAGAGGGCAGTGTCTGCCTCCAGCAGAGCTGTTTGCAGGCTCCAGTGATGTCACTGGGAATGCCTGGCTTGCTGAGGGATGGGACACTGGAAAGGGAACAGGTCTTTGTTGTACTAGAATATACAGATCAAGTGACACTTTGGGGTGTCCCTCAGCAGCTCCTAAGCCCCCCTCCCCTGCTCAGTACAAGGCAGACCTGTTCCATCACAGCAGTGCCTGCAGGTGAGAGCTCCCAGGTGCACAGGGAGCTCCCAGCACAGCAAAACTGCTCCAGTTCTGCTCCCCCAGGATGGATGCAGTGAGAGGATCAGTGGGAAGAGATGTGGGCTGTAACATCCCAGTTATGCCCTCTGCTAGAGAAGATCCAGTGTGAGGCTGATGGAGTGCTTCATGGAAGTGGGGTTGGGACTTGGTGATCTTTAACATCTCTTCCCACCCAAACCATTCTGATTCTTCTTGCTTTCCTGTCCAGGTAGTGTGGACAAAAACTTGGAAGATATCCTGGCTCAAGACCAGGAGCATGAAAAGAGTAGCTCCATCATTCAACCTGCTCTCTTGAGGCAGCTGAGATCTCTTCAGACACAAGCATCCATCTCTTGCTGGGATGTTGCTTCTGACAGCCTGGCTCAGGGAAGCACTTGCACAACTTGCCAGCCCATCCCTTGGCCCAGCTCACAGAACTTGGACTGCTGTGGATCCTGTCTGACCAGGGGCAGGCTCACAGCTGTGCCCCAGTTGTGTGGAGAACTTGGGATGATAAAAAGAGCTGAAAACTGGGACATCCCTGAGGGTTTGTTTCCACAGTCATCCCCAGCCATAAATATAAGGGCTGTGATTTCTAAATCACATCTTCCAGATTTCTTTCTGGCAGATGTCTGGATCCTTTTCTTTCAGTTTTGCAGTGCCTGGTCACAAATTCCTGTGCACGGCCTGGGATGAGTTTGTAGATCCAGGGTCTGCACTGAGCAGGATTCTGTCAACCAGAAACTGCACCAGGCAATTTCTTCTCTGAAGATGTGTCCATTGATGCCACTTCCTTATCTCTTTCCATGAGCAATAAACAGAAAGATAAATCAGTGCTTTGTCTGCAGTGCCCACAGCCAGAGTGAGATTCTCAGTGTGGAAATGTCACCATTGTGACAGTCCTTCAACCTCTGGAGGACAGTGCACTCCTGCCATCTCATGGACACCTCATGAACAGGGAGGAATTCCTCAAAAGGAAGAGGGGATTATGATGAATTTTTTCTTCAAATCTACTTCAAGAGTTGAGAATTTAGCTAAGTATTAAACAGATTATTTTTTTTTCTTTTTGCCTTTTTGCAGGCTTTTGATTATGCAGTTTTCACAATGAACTCAGTGTGGTTGTTTCCGATTTGGCCCCGTAGCATCTGGCAGGGAGCCTCTGTCTGAATGTGAGACTTGCTGCATCCAGATTTGATTCCTTTTCCTTGGCAAAGCTTTGCCTCCTGCTGATGGAAGCTTTAAAGAAAAAAAAATACCATGACATACAAAACACTGCCAAAAAACATCAGCATGCTTTCTGGCTGCCATCTATTGTGCAATGCAAACGTCTTGAGATTTAATATTTCTAAAACTGCTGTGCACCTGTTTGCAAGAGAAACTACCTTGTCACATGATTTTGCCAAATCACTTTAATTTTTTTTTTTTTATTAGCTTTAGAGTGTGAGTTTCCTCCCTTTCCTCCCTCTTTTTCCTCTCCACCCCAAATTTCTCAATGCAAAAATCCTTGTTCCAAGAGTTTCTATCTGTAAATATGTGATGTATTTCTGCATTTCCCACTCTCTGGCTTTGATTGATCCTTGTCTTCTACCAACAGTGAAAACTGCAATGACTGGGTGCATTTGTCTGGAAGATCCTGGTGCCTGCTGCACCCAATTTATACCAGATAAACTCCAGTTTGGCCCAACTGGGAGCTTGCCAGTGTTTGCAAGGTCACATTGGTTCAACCAGCTCTTCACTACCCCTCACTGGACTGAAGAGGGCTCTGCTGTCTGGCCAAACCTCTCTGTCTGCCACAAAAGAAAGTTTCTTCTTCAGCTTGAGTTTATTTCAGTTGTTTTTCAAGGTAGATTTTAGCTCCACAGCTGCTTGGCTGGGATGGGAATCTGAGACAGAGCTGGATGTCACAGGTGGGCTGGGGTGAGCCAGGAGAGCTTGGAGTGAGGAAATCTCCTGAAAACAAGTGGCATCACTTCATTTTGCTCCCACCTGGTAGATCAAAGTATTGCTCAGTGATAACGCCTCCAGGTGTCACAGAAATAAAGTGCTTTGCTCAGGTTACACTTGCTTGTTGCTGGTGCCGCTGTCACAAACAGAGTGTGCTGACTTCAGGAACTGTTCCTGAAGGAGCTTCTTCTAGTTTTCAGAAGAGTGGCAGCATGGTCTCACTTCCACCTCCCTTTGCCCAATTGTTTCTCTGCTCTTCAGGGAGCAGAAGGGCTGGGTGTAAATTGGCTTAAGTTCGAACCAGAACCATTTCACCACAGTAGGGCTGGTTGAGTTCAACAAGAATTTTCACAGTCTAGATTCTGGAAGAGCACATGTTATAGAAAGAGCGAGAAAGATGGTTTTCTTCCTCTTTGTGGTCTTTTTCTTGATCATTTGCCTGAAGTTTGCTGCCTTCTTCCTAATTTCTGGCCTTTACCACCCCATTTACTCTGGCTAGTTAGTCATTATTTAGCAAAATTCCTTCTGCCTCTCTTTCCTACTTCCCCCTGCAAGTCGCTGCATGAGTTCTCATATCCTCTGCTTCAGCTCTCCTGGCCTCAACTCGAGCTCTCCTGGCCTTTGCTCTTTGCTTCATTGCTTCTGTTGTGCAGATACTCCACAGCCTGGAGAGCAGGAGCAGCACTTGAGTAGCAGTCCAGAAAGGACACCCATGTGCAGGAATACAGAACATTTTCCTTCAGAAGGAATCCGCTGTGGCAAGGACTCCTCTAGTTTTCTCCTCCATGGAGCAGTTTGGATGCAGAGTGTGGGCAGATGTAACCTTGGCATTGTCCTCCTCATCAGTCCTTGGGTTTCCCTTGCACAGCCCCATCCCCTGTGTTCTGTCAGGGCCCCAGGGAAGGGGGGATATTCCCAGAGGAGAGGTGTCTACTGTGTCCCCATTCCCACTGTGCCTTATGTCCCTGTGTTCAGGTGGGCACAGTGAGGATGATGCCTCCTGCCAGCCCCGTGTTCCGTGTGTCTGCCAGGACTGTCCCAGGGCAGCCGGGCAGTGACTGCTGTCCTGCGCCCTGCTGTCCGTGCTGCCCTGCTGGCAGAGCCCTGTCCCCGGGCAGAGCCGTTCCCTCCCCGGGCACAGCCCCATGGCTGCTCCCTGCTGCGGCCTGGCCTGGCCCCAGAGCAGGGTCCCCGTGCGGGTGGCCCCGGGGTGGCCGCGTGTCCCCAGCCGGCCGTGCCTGGGCAGCTGCCTCAGCCGTGAGGGCTCAGAGCTTCGGGAGCCCACAGCTCTGTGCCGCCCGCGCTGCAGAGCTCCTGCTCCAGCTGCCAGGGCCCGGGCGCCCTGTGCCCTGTGGCCTCGCGCCCCGACGGCCGTGCCAGGCCCCGCGTGCTGCCCTCACGGTGGCACTGCTGGCCCAGGGCTGTGCCAGCCTTCTCCAGGGACACCTTCCCGCAGCCTGGCAGCCCCTGCACGGGCCCAGCACAGCCCTGCACAGGGGCTGTGTGCAAGGGCCTGCAGGGACAGCGCCAGGGCCGGCGGCTCCCCAGTGCCACAGGGCCGGCTGAGATGGACTTTTGGGAAGGACGTCTTTGCTTTGAGGGCTGGGAGGCCATGGCACAAGTTGATCAGAGAAGCTCTGGTTGTCCTGTCCATGCAAATGTTGCAATCCAGGCTGGCTGGGCCTTGGAGCAACCTGGCCTGGCCATAGGATTCCCAGACCGTGGCACAGGACTGGAACTGGATGGCCTTGGATGTCACTGGACACTCACAGACACAGCGTTTATTCAAGCCCAGCCTTTATTGGAACTTTGCACAGAGTACAGCTCCCAAAGTGAACACACTCTCCCAAGACAGGAGGGCAGTCAGTGTCTTTTTGAAAAAACAATCATGTGTTTTAAACATTTTCAGTAACAAGTAATAATGAGAATCATTCTTATATTTAAATTCTTTTCTCTACTGTAATGTTATATCTATTAAATGACGTAAATAAGAAGTTTACGACTGAAGATTACATAAAGTTCCTTTGTTATGATCAAAAATATAACATATTGGGGATTATTATTATAATTCAGAGGAATTATTACTGAGAATCATAATTTATATATAATAGAACATATAACTGCTCTAATGAAATTAGTATTTGTGTTATAATTGGTATTATATTTTACAGTAGTATTACTATACATTAAAGTGATTTTTAGATAAAATAACTTAAATATTTAAAATATTTCTAAGCTAATAAAGAAGTTAAATTAATCCAGCTCTCCTGCACAATACTCCTTCAAATGGCTCCATCCTCGAGGAGAGCAAGGCCTCTGCATGGGAAAGCATTGATAGATACAGTTAATGCAGATAGAGTTAAGAGATGCAGTGAAGAGGGGCAGGAGCCCTGAGCCTCTGCCCCGGCACAGCTCTGTGCTGGCTGCTCACAGAGATGTGTGGCTCGCCTCGGCCAGCCCAAAGAGCATCTCCAGCAGGAAGCTTTTCTTCACACAGGCCGCTGTCTGTGCTCCTCCAAAAGCCTGCCCAGCTCACCTGCACCCTCCTGCCCATATTCCTATTCATTCAAACAAGCCTGGCCATTTCCCTCCCTATCATTTTTGTGGTCCTCCACATTTCCTTCAGGTCTCTGAACGCCCTCTTTAACCGAAGCCTTCTCGCTCGATTTCCATCCTGCGCCTTCTCGCCTCTGCCTCAACGCACCAGGATGCTGCTCTCTGCCTCATGGCTGCCCTTCTGTGCCTCATCCACAGCCCTAAAGGCAGGAGCAACAGTTCAGCAGCAGCCCAAAATGGCCCCTGCTGCAAGGCAGCCACAAGAAGGGGTCTCCAGCCAGGGTCACTTGGCTCTCGGGGAGCCTGGTCCAGCTCCTCTGTGCTCAGCTGCAGATCCTCGTCCAAATCATTCATCACGGGCTGTGGCAACTGGAAGAGGAGCAGTGCAACCAGGGCAAGGACAGATTTGTGCACCATGGTCTGCAGGTGGAGAGAGACAAGGGTTTCAGTGGGGCCACCAAGGCAGCTTGTGGTGGCTGAAGTGAGGCCCGGAGGCACAGGCATGTGAAGGCAGGAAGCAGAGGGTTCCAGACAGCTGGCAGGCAGCAGGGCCTGTCCCAATGGGCCAGCAGCAGCCCCCTGCCCTGCCCGAGGTGCTGGCACCAGGGGCTGGCCCTGGATGCAGGGGGACAATGCAGCCCTGGGTGCTGCACTTGTGCCCTGGCCCTGGCCCAGCTGACCAGGCTGGGCCAGGCTGCGGGGGCCTTTTATAGCTGTCCCCATTGGGACATGCTCCCCTGATGTCACATGGGCCAAAGGCATCACAGCCAGGCTAGTCCTGCCCTTTGTCCCCAGCCCAGCTCAGCGACTGAGAGTGGACTCAGCAATGAAAGCCCCAGCACCCACCAAGTGCAGCCCCTCTGGGAGGGCATGGGCCCCCAGGGGTTCCCTTCACAAAGCAGGCAGAGACCTGCCTGACATTTTGTCAAAGAGAAGCAAACATCATCAATGCTGCTGATTATAATCAATAATATTAGCTATGAAAGCACCAGAGGTGCTGTTTGGATGGTGCTGGTTTTTCTTTGACTATAGTGGGTGGGCATGGTTCAGTTTTTTATTGCTTGACTATTCCCGGATCCAGCCCCTCTAACACCTTTGTGAAACCTCCCCATTATTGAACACCATAGATAAAGATCAGGAACTGTAGCCAGACTACCTGTAGGCTCCTTTAGATCAAGAAGTGGCAGACAGATGCTTCCAGCAGAGAATTTGAATTGCTTTGCATAACAGTAGCACCCCTGTGTTAGCTGGGACTGGCACTCGTGTTGTGCCTGAACACTCGAGCGAAGGGTAGGAATGTGGTGTTCAAGTGCACTCAGGTGCTCCATGGGACACCCATGTGCAGGAATACAGAACACCTTTCCCTCAGTAGGGATCTGCTGTGGAAAGGATCCCTGTGGTTTTCTCCTCCATGGAGCAGTTTGGATGCACAGTGTGGTATGATGTAACCTCAGCATCAGCTGTGAGGGATGCAGAGCTGCAGGAGCCCGTGTGTCTCTGCTCTGGGGACACCAGTGCAGTGTCTGTTTCTGCTGTCCCACTGCAAGAGGACATTGATTCCAAAGAGATATTTCTTTTGGGGGTGGTAAGCAGCTGCAGGCAGCAATCTCCCTGTGTGCAACTCCCACTGCCAACAGAGAGTCTGCTGCACGTTCAACAAGTTCAGGTTTGCTGTGCCAAGGGCCTGGGCAGTGTCTGGGATGAGCAGAATCTTCATTGTGACACCAGTGAACACACTGAGGTCACAACAGCAGTGCCTGTTCCCTGCCAGCCACACCTGCCAATTCTCAGCATCACCTTTGAGTACAAAGGGATTGCAGAGCAAAAAGCATCTGTGTAGCCACCATGGTCTTCAGTGGTGGCTGCCCCATGGAGAATATTGAGAGGAGGCCACTGCTGCTCTTGTCAGAGGGCTGCTGTGCAGGGATGTCCCTTGCCTTGCTGAGTCTCATATTTTTGCCTGTGGTCTGAGGTCAGGTGATGCCATCTTCTCCCAACAGGCCCAGATGCTCCAAGGTAGATGCAGAGATGTGGAATAAAAAACCTTGAGTATCCCCTGAGTAGCCAGGCATTCTGCTGTTCAGTTTGTCCTGACCCATGTCAGGGGTTGGAACAAGATGGTTTTTTCCTCCCAACCCAAACCATTCTAGGATTTTATGATTTCCCCATGACTGACTTTGGTCCCCTGAAAAGACCTCTTATCTCCTCTCTTCCCCCCACCTGTGGAGAGCACATTCTGGTGCTGCTGGTAGTGTTGCTACAGGTTGGTAGAATCTCTTCCTGCCATCCCATGGATGTAAGCCTGACTTCTCTCTGAAGTCTTTGTCCCTGAACCAGTGCCTTCAAATGACAGCTATCTCCCCTCCTTCCTTTTCCATTCAGCACTTGAGTAGACACAACATTTCTCATGGTTTTCCATAGAACAGCACAGGTCCCAGTTCCCATATTGTGGAGCCCTCTGCCATAAATCAGCCTGATAGGTTTATTCTCTACGTAATGGGAAATTATGACAAATGCAGCTGTACAATCTAGTTAGTAACTCACCATAATGACTGCTCTGGGGTCATTTATGGGTTTTGTCATATGTGAACTTTAGAGATTACATTTTTCACACTTTTTTGTTGGAATCTCAGTTTATTAGACTTTACTACAGCATTAATCACTTGCAGTACAACCCTGGACTTCACAAATGTATCACATCAGCATGAAAAAGGCAGAGAAAACAAGAACTGTTGTGAATTAATGAGCCGGGTAACACGTCTCACAACCAGTGATGAAACAACCTGTGTTCTTCTTCAAGCTGCAACAGAAAGCCCCAAACTCTGGCTTTTTATAATTTTTTTTTTTTTTCTCCACAAAACATGAGCAGCAGCAAAGAACTGAAACAACACAGCCAGGCTTGAAACCTGAAAGATCTGCAAGGCTGAGTCTATTCTAGTTAATGGTGAAATGATGTGTGAATCTGTCCTAGATGTTCAAATAAAGAAGATTGATTCACAGTTACAATATGGCTTATAAGCAAAATACTGGGATTATATAGGAGAAATGCATGTGTCATGAAACAACCAATAAATCAGAGAGACAGTTCCAAGCTCTACTGTGAAGGTCTGGGAAAAGTTCAGAGTTGCCATCTATGGAGTTTGGTGCAGGATAAACTGTAACAAAAGGCTATCATTACCCAAATTGCTTTGGTTTGGGCTGGTTGTTGTTTTTTTATTTTGTTTTTGTCAGATTAGGGACCTTCTGATCCTCCTTTCAGCCCTGCAGAACTTGTTTTTTTCAGATAATTATATGGATTGATGATCTTCACGTATTTTCTTACTGAAATGATTTTGTAGTTCCATAATTTTCCAGACCTTGTGGCCACCTACAGTTTATGCACCTTCAGCATGTGACACCTTCAGCTTGGTCCCTAACCGTGGTGGAGTCCAGCACAGCAAGTGCAAGTTCATCTTGTGCCCTGGAAGCTGGGAACTTCCCTGGGCATCTGGGACTAAAGATCAGGGTTCCCACCCAATGGTGGCCATCCCACCACTCCTCATTCACAGGCCTGGAGGGAAGAACAGACAGAATTCAAGGTGTCTCCATATCCCAGGGCTGAAGGCAGTCCTTAAGATGTGTTGGCATGGCATGGAAAACATGGACTGGATGAGCACAACCTCAAAAAGGAAGCCAGGAGCCATAGTATCTCTCTGGGATTTGAGAAGGAAACAAGGCCTGAGAATTCTTACCCTCTTGGGACCAGTATTTTCGTGTTTTGAAGCAAAAAGCTGATTTGAGTTGGAAGGGACCTTAAGACCATCTTGTTCCAGCCCTCTGCCAGGGCTGCTCCAAGGAATGTTTGATGGGAATCCATGACATTATGCTTAAAAGCTTCTTCCCTCCCTCAGCAGGAGCATGGCCCTGGGACACTCAAACCTCCAGGGATTGCTCCCACATTGCTGAAAATGCCAAATCTTAGCACAAGCAGCAAAAAGAGCCAAAACCCCTTCAATCAGAGAGGATCCTGCTGATAAGAACAGCCCCTGTCTGGGGCTGGGGGGTACTGGAGGAGGGCATAGGGTATCTTGGGCTGAAGGGGAGCCAGCACTGCTCTGCCTTTTGTGAGCAAAACACACACCAGGCTTGCAGGAAGGCTTGCAAAGCTATCCATCTGCTCCACACAGCTCCAGGAAGACCTCGGCTGGATATTGAATCCAGCTTTTGGCACCACGCTTGAGAAAAGATGTGGAGTCCTTGGAGAGGATCCAGAAGCGAAGAACAAAGGGGAACAGAGCTCTAAAAAACATGACCTGTGAGGAGACACTGAGAAATTCGGGGTTGTTTAGTCTAGAGAGGAGAAAACTGAGGGAAAGTATGATACCAGCCTTGAAGTATTTTGGATTTCCCCATTGGATGGGAGATAGGAAGCAGTTCCTCTGTGTCTGCTGGGGCCAGCAGATAAAGTGATTAGGCTAAGGGCAAGTGTGACTAAGGTCAGACTTTGGGAAACTTTTTCCAAGGGTGAGAACCAGGATTCCTGGTGTGGGAGTAGGTGGAAACTCCATCACTGGAGGTTTTCAAGAACAAGTTATTTAACCATGTGTCTGGACAGACTGGTGAATGAGAAGACCTGCAGGGATTGGACTTCTTGAAGTCTCTCTGGCCAAACCACGTGAATTCCCTCTTGCTTTATCCATGGGGACTTCTAAAAGTGCTGGGGGATCATCCTATCCTCTGGAAATCACATCAACAGCTTCTTCCACTTCTCACATAAGTGCTACCCCAGCAGCTCTGAAGAAGGAGTGAGGACAGGGCTCCCCACAGCACCAATCCTTGGGCCACCTGCAGCCAACATCTCCAGGCAGGAATGCTGAGGCTTGCAGGGAAGCTGGACACAGCTGCTGCAGAGCTGGGTGTTGCAGGAAAACAGTCGTGTCAGGGGCGGGAGGTGCTGTGGGTGGTTTCATTGTAGTTGTTTTTGTAATTTATGGCTGGTGAGCCTGGAGTCTGGGAGGAGTGTTCCTTTTTATGATCTTTTGAATAAATCCAAATAAATAAATTCAGGGAGAATCTCTTAGGCAACCAGGGCCCGGCCAGCATATAGCTGTTAAGATTAATATTTGCCTCTTGGACTGCACCAGAGGACCAGAGAGGGAGCTGGCAGGGATCTCAAAGCACTTTGTAGAATGTGTTGGAAATTCTGGCGAGTTATATGGTGCTCTGGTGGGAGCTGAGGCATTGGGCAAAACCAGTCCCAGAGGAGGGTGAAATATGGGACATTCCACCCCAGAGTGTTTACCTTGAGCAAAAGTTATGAGCATTTTTAAAAGGAGAGGACATCCCAGTTGGGAAAGTCACTCTGCTCTGCTCAGCCCTTGAAATGCCACCATTCTGTGGGCAGAGAGGGAACATCCTCCCCCTCTGTCCCTTTGGATGTGCTGGGAAGGGGAGTGGGAGATAAACCAGGTGGTCCCAGGCTCACTGCATCCCCACCATGGCTTTAGCAGATGGAGGAGGACACCAAGGGTTGAGCAGAAAAGCCAAAAGACAAAATTCTTTTGGAGGGGAACAGGGTGCTGCCAGTAAAATGTCACCACCCAGCTGAAGCAGTGACAGAATAATGGATAAGGGTGAGCCCTGAGGAAATTTTGGATCCCGAACGCTCTCAGGCGCTGTGTTCAATAATTTTATGACATGAGTGTTCAGGAGAGTTTGTCCCGGAAACATTTGTTTTATAAATGGCTCATTTCTAATTACATTCTGCAGGGCTGAGCAGCAACAAGAAAAAGGAAGGGGGGAAAAAAAAAATAAAGGGAGGGCCACGAGTCCTGCCAAAGCTGACTTGACGCACGCTTGCTGCAGCTTTCACTTTGATGTGAATCAGAAACATCCCCTGAACGCAAGTGATAGCCCTGGAGGGAGATGTCCCACACAGGGAACCCTGCACCTGTGGGAGCAGGAGCAGTGGGGTGGCCGAGATGGCTTTAACAGGAGTGCCCATGGTAGGGGGCCCTCGCCGCGGGCGGGCACAGCCGCTCCCGCAGCTTCCCGGAGAGCCTGCTTCCCTCCCACACAAACCATCTCTGTGCTCGCCCTGCTCCTCATTGAAGAGGGCAGCTGCAAACGAATCCCATCGTGGGGCGGTGAAGGAAGAGTTAACCACTTCCTTCCAAAAAAAACCCAAGGAAAAGGCCATCATTTCCTGACATGGGGCAAGATGAGCCCAGCCAACAGCAGGGGATGGCGGGGAGACCCTCACCCGTCCCCTTCAAAGGAGCAGGGAGAGGTTAGAGCTCTGCGGGCCCCAACCACCTCCTTCCAGCCCTCACTAGAGGAGTTTTTGGCTGGGTGCTGTGAGCCCAGGTACCCCGCAAAGCTGGGAAAGAGCAGCTTGAAAGGCTGGGGGAAAGAAGGGAGGTGAAGGACGCTGCCCATCTTCCTGCTGGAAGGGAATCTGGTGGCCACATGTATCCGGCTTGATGATGATGATGAAAGATGTCATGCTAGGAAACTCTGGAGATCAGAGGCACACGGACCACATACCAGCATTTCAACACGAGAACACAGCTCCCATGCCTGCCCAACCTGGGAATTTGCACCTTGTAACACCAGGAATGGACATCTGTAGATGAAAGGAAACCCCTGGAGTGCACACGGGTTTGATGGAGCAAAGGGGGGGCTCTTTCATCCCTCCAGAGCTGCCCTGCTGCCAGCTCTTCCCTGTTGGAGGAGAAATCCAAGTTCCAGCAGTGCTGGTGTGAGTGTTTGTGTGTGTGCCTACGTGCATGGGTGCACGCGTGTGTTATTCTGGGATTAGGAATCTTTTCCAGGCTCAACAACAAAGGGTGGCACATGGCAGCTATTGTCCTTGCTCAGCCAGGGTGAAGTCAGGGGAGGTCACAGATCTTCTGACCATATTTGGCTCTCAGAACAGGATTCATTTACTTTAGCTTAATTTTTTATTCTTATTCTTTTCTTTTCTTTTTTTTTCTTTTTTTTTTTTATTTTTTTTTTTCTTCTCTCTAAGGAAGAAATTGCTGGTTGGCTGACAGGGAATGCAAGTCACAAGTTTCAGGACCAGTGAAGTTGTTGCTCATCCTGGAGAAATGGCTGCTTCTTAGGGGAAGAACAATATCCTGGTGCTCACCAGAGCCAGTCTGCTTCACTGGTCACCTCTGATAATGAGGGAGCTGTTTCATACAAAACCAGGAAATTTGGCTGGGCCCTTTCTGAGCAGGCACTGCCATCTCCTGATCCTCCATTCATGTGGGGGGACAGCATTTCCCAGAGCAATTCCTACTACCAATTGTTTGCAAGCCTGCCCCCTTAATGAAAATACGAGGGAGGAACAAATAATCCCCACCCCAGTGACCCTCCTTCTCCTTGCCAGATGAACTGTTCCTCAGAAGCACCTGTCTGCTAAATTGGAGTGGGAATTGTAAACACCAAGCACAGCATATTTTCCTTCGCCACCAATATATTGGAGTTGCATATGGTGCCCTGGGGGAAAGGGGATTGTTTCAAGTCAGATTTTCAAATCATGAGCAAAACCTTGGGAGAGAGATTCGCTGATTTACAGAGGAGCTTGAGAACATAGCACCATCCCATGCTTCCCATTAGGAAAACACAGAGCAGGGGCTGAGGGGATTCACTAGGACCAGGACCAGGACCAGAGCAGGACCAAGGCCAGGGCCAGGATCACTGTCAGGACCAGGGCCAGGACCAGGACCACCTTTCTGGATAGATTGGTGCAGAGGAGGACAGTACCAAACAAACAGAGGTTGGTATTAAAATCAGGGTGAGTTCCAACTCAAACACATGTGAATTTTAATAATTATAAATTAAAAACCAGGAGGGGTCCCCTCTGCATTCAGATGTTTGGGTTTATGGCCAGGGAATGGCTTCAGCCACATGCAAATTGCCAGTCCAAGTGGCAAGAGAAGTAGCAGAGAAACCAAGGGGTGGTTTTATGTCCCCTTTTTTGTCCCTTCTTCCTGTCCCCAGAATGATGAGTCTGAACAACTCCACCATCCCACGGATGGGAATTCCCACCTAGGAGCTGTGCAGGAACCCTTAACACACACAGACTCTCAGAGACACATAAAGGAAAGTGGTTGAGGCTTTCAGATCATTCCTGAATAAATGTTAATGCAAATAAAAAGCATTTAGGTAAGTGTTTTGTCGTTGGGTCCCCTCCTGGCTGCAGTAAGTGATTGTTCCAGATTTATGCACTACCTGTTGTTTTTTCTTGGCATTTTGTGCAGCACTGTGGTCTCTGAAGGCTTGCAATTTTAGGGATACTTTTTTGATATTTAAAGAGAGCCTTTTGGCTGAATTCCACACACTGCCTACAGTCACAGATGCTAAAACTTCTTTCCAGTGACTGCCACTAATCAGGCAACACCTTTGTGCTTAACATCCTGCCCTCCAGTTGACCCAGGGACCAATGGATCCCCATTCCTGCATGCTGAGTTTGTGGCTTCCCCAAAAAATGATGTGTGGATAAGTCCAGTAAAGCTGGGGCAGCTGGAAAGCCAATGCCTCTAACTGGCTTCAAGAATTTAATAAAAAATAATAATTATTCAATAAAAAATAATTGATATGTGTTATTCAGAGAAAAAGTAAGTAAATACCTATATATGTATTTATATATAAAATGAGAATATTAATTTTGTTCTGACTATGGGACATTAGTGGGGTTCAATGGAAGGGCATAATTGAAAGGCAACATGGAATTGTAGAATCATAGAGTCATCTAAGTTGGAAGAGCCCTCAGAGGTTGTTAAGTCCAACAATTAACCCAGCACAGCCAAGACCACCACTAAACCATATCCCTAAGTAATAATACAATAATAAATCAATAACAGAAGAGAATCTATTGGAAAGTATAATAATAAAATACAGAATAATATGTACAGTATAATAGAGAAGAGTCAAGTGAAGGACAGGTATTTTCAGCTATTACCAAAATGATGCAGCAGATTATTTTTTAGATTTCAGTTTGTTAAAAGAGCTTTGCAACCTTAACAATTCTATGAGTCTGTCTCTTGTCTGCTCATTTCCAGCAGGTTTAATTGTATCTGGTAACTAAAGATGATGCTTTTACATCATTCTTGTCTTCAATTTTGTAATGGAATCTCAGGATGGTTTGGGTTGGAAAGGACCTTAAATCCCATCCAGTCTCACTCCTGCCATGGGAAGGGATGATTTCCACTCTCCCGGGTTGCTCCAAGTCCTGTCCAACCTGGCCTTGGACATTTCCAGGGATCCAGGGGCAGCCAAAGCTTCTCTGGGCACCTGTGCCAGGGCTTCCCCACCCTCACAGGGAAGAATTTGTAACCTGTTGGTCCTTGAAGGAGGTGGGAAATTCTTGTGCAATGAAGGCAAATACAACTGAAAACTGTTTTTTAGCAGGAATATACAGATTTGCCATCAAATCTACTGAAAAACACAGCTTTTATTTAGCTGGGATAACATTAAGAGACCCCAAACCGAGGCATAGAGCAGTTTGGCAGCACAGTCTCTACACACTGATTTCACACCAAAATGAGGAAAATCCATTAGCAGCTGGAAATCCTCCTGACCCAGGGATTTCACCTACAATTAGAGAAAGCTGACAACTGTGTTAACCATCTGCTATTTCTGTTCTAAGGACCATCAAACACTGGAGAAAAAATGTTCCTTTTGTAAAGTGTTGTTGGGGGAACAAGTGCTTGACGTGGGTCCATATTTATCTAGGAGAGCAAATAAACCACTTGCCTTGCAAAGGGAATTGGCTCGAAACTCCCAAGGACAGGAATCATGTGTGAAGTCAGCTGCAAGCCCGTTTTTGGGGTGTTCATGGCCTCACTGTGTTGCTGTTGTGTTTTTCTTCAGTGCACACCTGATGGGAACAACGTCATCCAAACTCTCTGCAGTTGCTTGTTCTCCAGCCAGGCCCCCAAGTCAGGATGTGCACCTTGAAGTCTTTATTTAACCCTCAGTGCCTTCTTGTGTTTTAATTTTTTGCTTTCTGCTCTTATCTTGGGGCAACTTCCTTTAGTTTTTCTGAACAGAATTCATGCAGCATTCCATGGCTGCCAGTGCTTAACCACGGTGCTGTGAGAAAACCATTGAACACTTGCTGGAAGAAAAAGGGAAGCATATGGTTTTATTTTTAACCTCAAACATCAGATTTTTCATAAATTATATTTTATCTTTTCTTTTTTCTTTTTTTTTTTTTTTTTTTATTTAGTTTAAGATATTTTTTTGTTCTCCTCTCCCCTCACCTGCCTGATGCTCCGGGCAGCCCCATCTCCCAACATTGCAATTGTGCAGCTTTTGTATTCTCAGTCTGCTGTGGATAAAGTCCCTGTGATGGTGTCTGAGGTGATTTTGGCTCATTTTTTTCCATGAAATGAGGCCTTTGGGCTGGGGTTCTTCCATTTTTGTCTCTTTTGTGAAGACACCTTCCGTGGGTCAGGGATGGAGGCTGGTTGTTTACCCTCAGATTTGGAAAAAGTCTGATTTCCTGCTAATGTGAGTTTTTATGATTTGCCTGGAAAACCTGCAGGCATCATGAATTTCCATACTCAACCCCAAGCCAGGAGCTTTTGCCCTGCAGGCTGGTGCCATCTCCAGCCATCAGGAATTGTTTGAACTGTGGGCATCCCTCTCTACCACTGCCCAAACTCAGGCTGCCTTCATGGGACATCACAAATCCCCAAAGAAGAACCTCACAACCCAAACACATCCCACTGTGGGCAGAGGAGAGCGGGTGGCGTGCTGGACTGGGGGAAGGTGGGCAGGGGGCCAAGGGACACCCCATGGTAGCCCAGCTGTGTCCACACCACGTGCAGGTGAGTCTGGGTGTGTGTCTGGCCAAGCCAGAGGAGCACAGATGAAACCTCTTTCCAATACATAATAAAAGGAGAGTGAAGCCAGCTGGAATACACTGTACATTAAGTGTATTGACTAACTGTAGCAGATGTTGGTGCATTTGTTAAAGTTTCCACCAGAGAAGGAGGGACTGGAATATGAGCATTTGAAAATCAAAGGTAGCCCATGAGGGAGGAGAAATGGGAGATGAAAGGGAAGCAGAGCTGAAGGGAGGGGCAGAAAGATGATGGGGAAATTGTGGTGTGGGGCTGGGGGCAGGGGGAGCCTGTGGAGCTGTGTGTAGGGCTCCTTCCCCAGGAGAAAAGAGCTGCAGAGCCTCCTGCTGCAGCAGGATAAATGGCTGCATTCCCAAGGGTGGAAGAGATGGAAAATCAGACACAGGCTCTGGGCAGATGTGGAAAGCAGTGCTGGGGAGCTGGGCAGGCATCACCCACCCCAAGCCACCCCCAGGGGAAACTCTGAGGTCCCTTGTCACACCTGGAGCCCAGCCTGGCTGCACCAAGGTGCCACAAAGCAAGAACCTCCCTGGCAAGGAGTCTCCCTTGCCTGCTGTGGAATTGCAGGTCTATCCTCCTTAGCAGGGATATTAATCTTGGTGGAGTTGCACTATTCCCAAACATGAGCCCCAAAGTCACATCCTATTTACAGAAGAAAGGATAAAATAATTTAGTTAATTTTTATCACTATGTAAAGGTCGTTAATGTCCTTTCTTGTCAGTACAGTTTTCTGAGGAGAATCCATCCAGGAATTCAGATCCTTCTTAAAACAGGAGTTTTCCTGACTGTTCTCTCTTTCTGACAAAAAAACTAAAAGTGGATTGTAGAGTTGTTCAAAAAAGCAAAACCTGTTACAAAGAAGGGCTAAAAGACATATTTTTTGTGTCTTAAAAGAGACCTATATGATGTAGTTTTATCTGTTTTGTTATCCCCTCAACTCTGTCACAGAATCAATGTTCTACTTCCAGCAAAATATTTTGTCTCACAGAAAAGTCAGTTTCCAGTAAGCAAAATTAGCCATGCAAAGAAAATCACAGTTTTATGGAGAGATTGGCAAACTCTTCATTTCTTCAAATTCTGTTTGTAATTTTTAAAACTTCGATAAGTGATTTTAAAAACTGCTAAAATACATAACCAGTGTTGGACTTTCCCCTTCCCTTTCACCAGTCAAATACTTTGCAAGCATAGGTGTGCTGGAAAATATTTCAACAAAATTCAAAGAGAAATCTTATCCCCTGAGGAAAAGCTAATGCAAATGGAGCAGGAAGCACCCAAAATTAATTTATTAATATGGCTGCACACCTATCCAAACTGATCTTTCCCCCTTTAATGTTAAAATAATTACAACATGATGTATTGCCTGATGTATGAAGCAATTTCCCTCAATAATTAGTAATTGCCTGTCACAGGTCTGATGTAACACTTTCTGAGGTTTGTTCAGCCAAGTGCTCCCCTCCACACAGGGCAACAAACTCAGAGTTTAAATTCCTCATACACGAAATTATAAATGACAACGAGTAGAGAATGCATGTAACTGATCTACGTGTTCCTGAAAAAAAGACCTTCTGGTTCTTCCACAAAAAATAGATTTGTAGATTTGTCTGTGTTACATGACACTGCTGGTGCTTATATATGAGTAGTTCCAGCAAGACCAAAAAACCCCCAAATTTCTCAATTTAAATCTTTCTTTCTTTTTTTTTTTTTTTTTTTTTTTTTTTAAAGATGCTAACCAGATCCAGCAGTTTCAGTTCTTATGTCACAGTTACCAAAGTTAAAAGGCAAAGGGGGTTCAGCTCTGGTTAAGACAAGTTCTTCTCTTAGCCCAGTGCAATGCACTAATAAAATAATTTTCACTTGGAATATAAGGCAGCAGTGCCTTAGCCTTCCCTTGGCAAATGAGATGAACATCAGGGGAATAAAAAAAAACAGCACCAAGGTTCTGCTTGGAAAAATGGAATTTCTGGAAGAAAGATTAAAATAAATGAAATATCACTGCCTTGGTGAGCAGCAACTGGGGGAGAATGAAACAAATATTGGAATGACATAAATCCTGAGGAATTACAGTCTTATAAGGAAGGGCTGAAAGTGAAGAAGGCAAAATTTTGGCTGTCTAGCCACAGAAGTTTCCTGGTGCAGATATCCATTAGCAAAGTGGTCTTACGAGGAAATGGTGAAGGATATATAACGTATGACATTTATAACCAGACTAAACAAAAACTGCACAGTCCTTCCTTCACAGACCAGTGCCTCAAAACATTCCGAGCACTTGTGGGGCTTCTCCCCATGGTGAAGCTGCTCACGCAGCCCCAGCTCTGAGCTCCGGCCGCCTCCCCGGCCCGGGCTGGCTCTTTCCTGCTGGGATCCCCGGGCTGTGCGTTTGCAGCCCCTCCTGCTGCGGGATCTGCGGGGCTTTTCCTCCCCGTTGCATTCCTGCGCCGTGGAGCCGCTGCAAACGGCCTCTTGCCCGAGGCTGTGCCGCGGGGATTTGTCCTCCCTGCTGTCCGTGCTCAGCTCCTTGTCTGGGGGAGGAAGGACAAGGACAGGATGGGATTTGCCTCCGTGCCAGAGGCAAGGGCAAGGAGATCCCCCCAGGGCTGTGCTGCAGCCGGGACCGTGCTGGGCTGGGAGATGGAGCAGGACACAGCGGGAAAGGGGCACTGACTTCATCCTCACGTGCCTGCGGCTCCTGGGACATCCTCCTCGTCCTAACGGCCTCCTCCTTCTCCTCTTCGGTGCTGAGGGTTGGGAAATCCTGGTTTGGGGAGGAAAAACAAGGGCTGAGCGCGTTGGGTTTGATGGTGGCGCTGCCCAAGGGCAGCTGGAGCAGTCAGCGCCCCTTTCAGCCTCGGGGGCCCGGAGCCCGCTCAGCACCAACCTCCCGCACCCCTCCAGGCTGCCGGGGGTCCCCCGGCTCCGGGATCGCCCCTCTGCGCTCTCCCCGCTCCGGGGCTCCCGCCTTCCCCCCCGGCTCTGCCGGGGATCCCCAGACCCGATATCGCCCCTTCCCTGCCGCTACCGGGCGAATGCAACGCAGGAACCGCCGAGATCCCGCCAAGGCCATTTCCGGATCGGCTTTGGGCTCCTCCCAAACATCTAAACATCCCCTGAACCGCAAAATAAAACCCTCCCGGAGCCCCACATGATGGATTTGGGGCGAGCTCCCCCTCCCCACTCACCTCCGGGATTTCGGGTGGCAATGCTGCCGGACCCGGGGAAATGCGGCCTCAGCGACCAGGCGGGAAAAGCCCGTGGTTCCAAAATCGCTCCTCCTTTTTCTGCCGCTCCTCCTGTGTCCCTCCTCTTCCTCCCGCTCCTCCTCCTCTCCCAGCGCAGCCAGAGCCGCTGGAACTGGGGTGCCCAACGCCCTGAGAAACCCCCAGGTCCCTCCCAGGACCCCTCAAATCCCTGGAACCGAGCGTCCCCCGCATCCCCTGGAAGATCCCCCCGTGTCCCCAAGCAGGTCAGTATTTAACATTTCTATTTTTACCCTGGTTTGGGGTGTTTGGGAAGGACAAAGAGAAATGCAAAGAAAATCCAGGCCACGGGGAGGATGTGCAGCCCCCAGCCAGGTGTCTTCCCAACACGGATCAGCAGCACCAGGGCTCAGGGAGGCTCTGCCCACCGGGGGTCCCTGGGGATCATCCAGCGCGGATCCTGCCATGGGGATGGAGCTGCAGCAGGGCACTGTCTTGGTTTGACAGACAGGTGTCTGCTGAGGAGCTCTGGAGCTTCTCTTGAAACAAAAAATGTAAACTCCCTCCCTCTAAATTAATATGATTTGGAAATTAAGGAGCTCTCTGGCAAATATATGGGATTTAGAACAGCAGTTTTTCACTGGGAAAATGAAAATAAACCTGTAGTAATATAACGACCAAAACACTGGAAAGGTCAGAATGCAACCTGTAACCCTGTTGCTCAGGGTGTTTGTTACCGTCTGAATAATGGTACCTGTAGTTTTCTTGGAGTGATAGATGTGGTTTTGTTGGAGCAATGATTTTGGAGAAGGGTGTAGTTACTTTTTAACATCTGGTGCTCATGAAGATAGGCCTGGTCTTCTTCTGGGAATTTAGTGGGAAAGGTTGCTCTGATGTTTCAAATTTCAGATTTTATTTAGGCAGAAAATACTTGGCTTTTCTCCTTGGCTGGGGCATCTCCCATAAGGTATAACTCCTTGTGGGGAGGAGTTGTGAGGGATGGGTCACGGAAGAGATAAGGAGCCCTGCTCCACCTGGTTTCAGCAGATGGTGATAGAATGTATACTTCTGCTTGCATCTTGCATTCCAACTTAAGACATGATCTTATTTTATTACCTTCTGCATCCTACCTTAATTAATACCTTCTTTCAACTCTGCTATATATTTTTATCCACAGTGAAACTTTACACACAGTTCTCACTTAAGATTAGGTTTTTCTGTGGTACTCAATGGGATTCTTTATCTTTCTGCATTACCTACTAAGTCTAACTAGGTTTTTGAGCAAAAACAATTGTACGGATTGGTTTGCCTTTGCTTGAGGTGGGCCTAATCTAAACAGTCTTAAAATACCTTTTATGTGTACTACAGGAAATTTATCCCCATCCACTGTGTGCAAGGCTTCAGACTGGGCAGGACTTGGTTGAGTGATGGACTCTCAGGTGTTGACTATTTAGGTGGCTTCTGTTAAGTTCATTTCTCAATGTTTGGATGTTTCCCTGTGAAGTTCATTTAGGGTGATTTTAAGTAATCTGTTGTACAGTTCAACTTTGCTGGCAGCTGGTGTGTGATAAGGGATATGATCTATTTATTCAATATCCTGGTTTTTGGCTGAGGTGTTTCTAAGGCTGTTCTTGAAATGGGTCCTGTTGTCTGATGATTCTCTCAGGGGTGCTGTGTCTTTATAGGACTTGCTTTTTTTGGCTTCAGATGGTGTTTTGAGTAGTAGTGTGAGGTACAGGGTGGGTTTCTAATGATCTAGTGGTGGCTTCTACAATTGTGATCGCGTAGCACTTGCCTTGGGGGGTTTGAGGCAGTGTGATGTAGTTCATTTGCTGGGCTTCTTTATACTTATATTTGGAATACTGCCCCCCATATTAGAGAGGCTTTATGGGCTTGGCTTGCTTGATTTTAGCACCTGTCTTACAGTTATGGATAACTTGAGAAATGCAATTTATAGTTAAATCTGCTTTTCAGTTTTGAGCCTTCTTATAGGTGGCATTTTTGCCTTGATGGCTTGAGGCAGTATGAGCTTATTGAGCTAGGAACAACTCTTCCTTATGTTGCTAATTTAAATTTATTTGTGACATCTCTATTTGTGCAGCTCGATCTACTTGCTCCTTGTTTTAGTGTTCTTTATTAGCCTGACTTTTGGGTCATGGTTGTCTACATGATGGACTTTTACAGAGAGTTTGTCTGAGTGGCAATGTTTTTGCACTCATCAGCAGCCTGAATTGGTTTTCCTTTATGTTGCTAACTGGCCTTTTTTTACCTTTCTATCTAACTGTACAGAGCATTGGTTACTATTTATGATTCAGTATAAGGGTAGAGCTTTGGCCAGTTCTCTGTTTCAGCAGTGTCCAGGGCCAGCTCAATGGCTTTGAATTCAGCAAGTGCACTGATTCTTCTCCTTCAGTAGCTTGTGTGACTCATCGTGTGGGGCTCCCTGGGGCCACTTTCCATTTCTGGTTCATCTCAAGCATGAGACAGAAACTGTCAGTGACAAGAGCACAGCGTGTTTCTTGTGCTGGCAGTTGGTTGTATGGCTGTCTGCATTTCTTCTCCCATTTGTTTTCTGTGCTTGTTTGGTATCACTGCTGAATGTTGCCAATAAGGAAACTGGTGTGCAAGAGTTGAGGAATCAGCTCTTGAAATTGTAAAACTGATCTGTAGGCTTTTTTTCCTCTTGGATTTGTAAAATTTGGTACATCATCAAAGTTAAGATTCTTCAGAAAATAGCAAGATTGTCCTCTTTCCAGGGAGGCATCTGTATTTTAGCAGAGGTTCTTGATGCATCTTGCTGTAAAGGAGCAAGATGCAGAGTAAGTCAGAGAGAAGTCATTTAAGCTGGTAATACACATGGTTGTTTAGTGGAAATAAAATAACTAAGGTTTTGCCTTGTAAGAAAGTGAAATCTAATCCCATTGTGAGGGTCATGAGGATAAATACAAAGGACTAAATACAAATGAAGACCAGAAAGATATGAAAGTAATAACTATTCAATTAAGATGCCATAAAAAGAAAAGAAAGGTTTCCTCTGAATATTGTGATGTGTTTTTTACATTCTTTTATTTACTACTCTGCCAGACAGGCCACTGTATTGCAAGACTAAAGTATTTGCAGAGTTAAGCAGAACCAAAAGCTTGGCCAAAACCTTGTTACCATATATCTGAAATTAAGAGTTTTGATAATCTTTTCCTTTCTCACAGACCCATGATTTTCTCTTGGTTCCTCTTCATCTGTCCTTCCCTGTTGCTCAGCTGAATTGTCTGATGCTCTGGAACGATGTGGCTGCTGCTGGCTCTGTTCCCTGTCCTGAAGTGGGGTAGAGATGGAGGCACTTAGGAGCCACCTGAACACTGAACTTCCTGCCCCTCTGTTTCAGCTCCGAAAATGAATTTGGGCTTGAGGTGTTTCTTTCCCTCTTTCTCCCTTCAACTGACAAGTTCACCTGTGATAACCTGAACATTACTTATTATACAAACAGCTACTGAAGAGAAAACAATCTGTACCTAAACCTTCTCTTGTGTTTGGTGCAGGTGGAGGTGGCTCATACAAATGCTGTTGTCAAGTTGGAGGCCTTTGCTTTGTAAAGATTCAGGGGCAACCCTGTCAAGATGTAATTCTCATTCTATGTCTGCTGAATTTCTGGTTTGCACAGCAGCAGTGGCATCCCAAACTTAAGCAGATACACTGCACTGTGGAGCTAGATGAAAGCATATTCCTTCAAAACAGGACGGGAAAATGAAAAAATCCCAAAGAGTGCTCTTTTAAAGACTTCTTGGAATAAGAAACAGAATTAGAGTCTACTCCAGTCATCTGCAGGATGGTACCCCTCAAGGACGGCCTGGGGCTCCTGAGAGCTCTAGGGAACCCATCTCAGCCATGCCAGATGCAGGGATGCTCCTCAGCCCTGGTCCCGTTGGGTGCTCTGTGGTGTGGGGAGAATGGTGGGAATTGACCCGGTGCTGTGGAGAGCTCAAGGATGCCTTCAGCTCCTGCTCTACGTGAGGAGGCTCGCTTCTTACATAAATTTCTGTTATTAGAATTCCTCTTTTTTGGTAATTGACACCATGTTGAAGAAGGAGTGGAGATGACTTTTCCACTTTTTGAAAAATTCCAACGGATATTTAATGCTTTATGTCAAAATGCTACGATGCGAAAGCAATCCCAACTATGAATTGAATATATGAAGAAATCAGCACCAGTCAACACTTGTATGAGTCCCAAAGCACTGTATATGAGAAATGAACAATATAAATATGCTGCCTCTCTGGTCTGGACTTTCAAAGCTCAAATAACTACCAATTCTCCTATGCCTACATCACCGATGAAATGAGCTGAAAATGTGCATTTCCTTCTGTTGGCAACTATTCAGCAAGACTAAAACCTGTGCCTGAATTCTTCAGTTACCTTTTGCTGATCAATGCTTTTCTTGATCAATACTCTCCAAAAATTGTGTGCGTGTGTCCAAGTTTAGGACAAATTTGGGAAAAAGACCTCCAAAGGGCCCCCTCCCCCCCCCTTATAATTCCTTCCTTCACCAAGCTCGGAAGGAATTTTCTTCAGGGGAAAGTGGAAAAAACTTTTTATTAACAAAAATACAAAAGAAACACTTCCAGCACAGACCCAGATGAGATGAACTCGGCTGATCTTCGCCAGGAATGGTGGCAGAGCTTCTTTGGCAGACTTCCAGAAGTGGTCTCTGAAGTTCAGATCCGTGACCTCTGGAGCCGGTGCAAATCTTAGGGATGAGGAGGAGGGAGACAGGGAGAGGGGCAGCTGGGAGCAAGCTAAAACAAGCCCAGGGCAAGCAAAAGCGAGCCCAGGGCAAACAAAAGCAAGCGGGGGGCAGCTAAAGCAGCGGGGGGCAGCAGCAAGCAGCAGCAGGCCAGCTTAAACACTAGCTTAGATAAAACAGCCCTGGGGAGGGGCTGGCAGCTCCATGGTGAGGGGTAGGGAGAGGAGCTAGTCAAAACATAACCCATAACATTCCACCTCTTATCCCATATCGTGATCATTGACACACGATTGGGATACACACTCACTAAACACAATATGAAAACTTCCTCTGACTTGCTCAAACCTTCAACACTTACACATTTCCTCCTTCTCACTTGCTCAGGCCTTTGTCACTTACACATTTCCTTCTATTCATAAAATCTAGCATACAATGGTGGTGACACACAACAATAATATTTGTGTATAATTTATCCTATAATCAGATCTCCCTGAGGTACACAGCGGGTTGTTCCATCCTTCTGCATTATCCACCAAGTACATCCCGGTCCTTGAGCAAAGGGAATCCCACAAATGGGTTTGCCTGTACTCGAGGCAGGATGGATCCATACTGTCTTCCCTAGCAACCCTATGACATGGTCCACTGGGACTTTGTCTCCATCTGTTACATTAAGGCACTCAGACTGGGCGGGACCTGCTCGGTTCGTGGAACCTCGAGTGTTGACTAACCAAGTGGCTTTTGCCAGGTGCTGCTCCCAGTTTTTGAGAGATCCCCCACCCAATGCCTTTAAGGTGGTCTTCAACAATCCATTGTACCTCTCCACTTTACCTGCAGCTGGTGCATGGTAAGGGATATGGTACACCCACTCAATACCATGTTCCCTAGCCCAGGTGTTGATGAGGTTATTCTTCAAATGAGTCCCACAGTCTGACTCAATCCTTTCAGGGGTACCATGCCTCCAAAGGACCTGCTTTTCCAGGCCCAGGATGGTGTTCCGAGCAGTGGCATGGGACACAGGGTAGATCTCCAGCCATCCAGTGGTGGCTTCCACCATGGTCAGCACATAACGTTTTCCCTGGCGGGTCTGAGGCAGTGTGATGTAGTCAATCTGCCAGGCCTCCCCATACTTGTACTTGGACCACCGTCCACCATAGCAGAGGGGCTTTACCCGCTTGGCCTGCTTGATGGCAGCGCAAGTGTCACAGTCATGGATGACTTGGGTAATGCTGTCCATGGTAAGATCCACCCCTCGGTCTCGTGCCCACTTATAGGTGGCATCCCTACCCTGATGGCCTGAGGCATCATGGGCCCATCGAGCCAGGAACAACTCTCCCTTATGTTCCCAATCCAAATCTATTTCCAACCCCCCTATCTTAGCAGCCTGATCTACTTGCTGGTTGTTTCGCTGTTCTTCATTAGCTCTGCTTCTGGGGACATGGGCATCTACATGGTGAACCTTAACAAGTAGTTTTTCTACCTGAGTGGCAATGTCTTTCCACTCGTCAGCAGCCCAAATTGGTCTTCCTCTACGCTGCCAGTTTGCCTCTTTCCATTTCTTCAGCCACCCCACAGAGCATTGGCTACCATCCAGGAATCAGTATACAAATAGAGCTTTGGCCACCTTTCTCTTTCAGCGATATTTAAGGCCAGTTGGACAGCTTTAAGTTCAGCAAATTGACTAGATCTTCCTTCTCCTTCAGTAGCCTCTGCAACCCGTCGTGTAGGGCTCCATACAGCTGCTTTCCATCTCCGATTTGTCCCTACGACGCGACAGGAGCCATCAGTGAATAAAGCATAGCGTGCTTCCTCTGCTGGCAACTGGTTATATGGTGGAGCTTCTTCAGCCCGTGTCACTGGTTCTTGTTCCTCATCTGCGACACCAAAACTTTCACCTTCTGGCCAGCATGTAATTATTTCCAAAATCCCAGGGCAATTTAGTTTTCCGATCCAGGCACGCTGAGTGATAAAGGCAATCCACTTACTCCACATGGCATTGGTGGCATGGTGGGTGGAGGGAACCTTTCCGCTGAACATCCACCCCAGCACTGGCAGTCGAGGTGCCAGGAGAAGCTGTGCTTCCGTACCAATCACTTCTGAAGCAGCTTGGACTCCCTCATAGGCAGCCAGGATTTCCTTCTCTGTGGGAGTGCAATTACCTTCGGACCCTCTGTAACTTCTGCTCCAGAATCCCAGGGGTCGGCCTCGGGTCTAGTCCGGCACCTTCTGCCACAGGCTCCAAGACAAACCATGGCTCCCAGCTGCTGAGTAAAGTACGTTCTTCACATCTGGTCCACTCCTGACTGGGCCAAGGGCAACTACATAGGTGATCTCCTGTTTAATCTGAGCAAAGGCTTGCTGCTGTTCAGGGCCCCAGTGGAAATCGTTCTTCTTGCAGGTAATAAGGTAAAGAGGGCTCACAATCTGGCTGTACTCAGGAATTTGCATTCTCCAAAAATCGATGGCACCTAGAAAAGCTTGTGTCTCCTTCTTGTTAGTAGGTGAGGACATAGCTGTAATCTTGTTAATAACATCATTAGGAATCTGATGCCGTCCATCTTGCCACTTCACTCCCAGGAACTGAATCTCCCGAGCAGGTCCTTTAACTTTACTCTTCTTGATGGCGAAGCCGGCCTCCAAGAGAATTTTGATAATTTTTTGTCCTTTCTCAAACACTTCCGCTGCTGTGTTTCCCCATACGATGATATCATCAATATATTGTAGATGTTCCGGAGCTTCACCCTTTTCCAGTGCAGCCTGGATCAGTCCATGACAGATGGTAGGACTGTGCTTCCATCCCTGGGGCAGTCGGTTCCAGGTGTACTGCACGCCCCTCCAGGTGAAAGCAAACTGAGGCCTGCATTCTGCTGCCTAAGGAATGGAGAAAAATGCATTTGCTATGTCAATGGTGGCATACCACCTTGCTGCCTTGGACTCCAGCTCGTACTGGAGTTCCAGCATGTCCGGCACGGCAGCGCTCAGCGGTGGAGTCACTTCATTCAATGCCCGATAGTCCACAGTCAGTCTCCATTCCCCATCAGATTTACGCACAGGCCAAATGGGGCTGTTGAAGGGTGAGTGGGTTTTACTAACCACCCCTTGTCTCTCCAGCTCTCGGATCATCTTATGAATAGGAATCACAGCATCTCGCGTTGTTCTGTACTGCCGGCGGTGTACTATTGAAGTGGCAATTGGTACTCGTTGTTCTTCTCCCTGCAGAAGTCCTACTGTAATTGGATTCTCTGATAGTCCAGGCAAGGTGTTCAATTGTCGAATACGCTCTGCCATCACAGTTGCAATTCCAAATGCCCATCTTAGTCCTTTTGGGTCCTTAAAATATCCGCTCTGAAGGTAATCTATGCCCAAAATACATGGGGCCTCTGGACCAGTCGCAATAAGATGTTTCTTCCAATCCTTTCCAGTTAAACTCACTTCCGGTTCCACCAGGGTGAAGTCCTGCAATCCACCTGTCACGCCAGCAATTGAAACAGATTCTGCTCCCATGTGTCTTGATGGAAGTATCGTACACTGTGCACCTGTATCACTAAAGCTTTATATTTCCGTGTTTTCGAAGTGCCAGGCCATCGAATCCACACAGTCCAAAAAACACGATTTTCCCTCGCCTCACCCTGGCTAGAGGCAGGGCCCCTCTAAGCCTGTATCTCCTTCTTTTCTGAGGCATACATCTCAGAGGTTCCCTCAAGAGGATCAGATATGTCATTATCAGTATCACGTTTGGCACTTTGGCTGCGAGAAACAGGAGGGGCTCTCTTTTTGGTGGAACTTCCTCTTTCAATCTTTCCTTCCTTCAAATCCCACACTCGTGCCAGAGCAGCCATAGGCCTCCCATCCCATCTTCTCATGTTCTCTCCAGAATCCCGCAAGAAAAACCACAACTCAACTCGGGCAGTGTACCCTCTCTCCCAACTGGGGGAACATCTGCGTTGGATATCAGGGTTTCTCATCTGTACAGCTGAGATTTGGAGGAGATCCTCCTTAATCTCCTCCCTAAGTTTCCAATGATTCTCTTGTATCTTATCTTCTAAGTCTTGCAAGCATGTTTCCACAGCTGCAATTCTAGCATGAGTCGGGCCATGTACTGCATCCGCATATGCACGAAGCTTCTTTGCCATATCAAGTACTGTCTCATACACCTCATCTCTCTTCATTATCGCTAGGTCAGACGCATACTCAGGTGGCCCAAGCCGCACAAGTTTCCTCCACATCACCGGTGTGCATGGTACCAGGTCTGGATTTCTAGTTGTTATGTCATCTGAAAAAATAATTTCTGCTACTGCCATTTGCCTGAGGCGTTGGATCCCCTGCTCTATGGTTTTCCATCGGGTCTGCTGTACATATAGGTCATCTGCACACAGATATCTTTGTGCCACGCTATCCAGGACCCGTGCCCAGAGGCTTTGAGGGTTAGCCCCACTCATCACACCTTGGTCGATAACAGGATCGTGGGACAGAGACCCCAAATGTCTCACTTCACAGCCATCCAAAACTGTGGCCTCACCTACCGAATCCCAGAGACGAACCAGCCAGCTAATAATAGATTCATCAGGTCGCCGGGTGTAATCTTTTCTTAATCCACGAAGATCCTTCAGGGAAAGGGACTCATTATTGGTCTCTGCTCTCCCACTAGTTGTTTTGACTCTTGATTTTACATCAGGAGGTGTTGAGGGTCCCTCTCCATCATCATCATCATCATCATCATCCACTGGCTGATCGGTCTTCTTGGTGCACTTCCCACTTCTTGTACTGGTAGCCACAGCCACTGGTTGGGGCTTATTATCCAATTCAGCTGCTGGGTTTCGGTCTAGGGTGTTGGCAGCAACCTGAGTAACTGAGATGGTAAATAATTTATCTCCCTGTTCCCTTTCCTGTGTCTCCTGCTCTATAGTGCCTAGCAGGGTATGATATGCATGTGCCAGGGCCCATCTCACTGCAATAATCCTTTTCTCTTTGGAACCATCCTGGCACTTCCCCTTTAAGTATCTTGCAACCTCGATTGGATCCTGAATCTGTTCAGGTGGGAATTGCCAGATTATGGGGTCAGAAAATTCCTTTAAAATCTGGCCCATTTTCTCCCATTTGCCATTCCACTCAAGATTCCTCCTGCTTAGCTTGACTCCTAAATCAGGAGTCTTCCCAGCCCCTTTAGAAATCTCGGCCTTTATTCTATATAAACTGCAGATGGTGTAACAAAAACTTACTAATCTAATTGCCAGAAAGATGGTTTCCTTAATATTCAGGGAGATCTGAATGTTTTCTAATACAGTTGTAACTGATTCAGAGGAGAAGAAAGGAAATAAAGTCAGGAAATCCTCTTTGCCTGCTTCTCCTCTAATAAATAACACAAACCATGATTTATACATTCCTGAAGCAGATCCTTATAAATCTCCTGTATGCCATTGCAACCAAGCCTAGCTCGATGAGTATTTTTGTTAATACCCCTTTCATACAAAAACTATGTATTAAAGACAACACCTGAGCTTTCTCCGGATAAGCAAACAAACCCAAGGACCACAACGGTATTAACACTTCAAAGAAACCTAAAGACCATACATACAGGCAGGCTGCCACAACAAAAGACATTCTGGATTCAATAGACATACCAATACCAACAGTTGAAAACAAAATATTATTAGAATAAAGTTTTTTCCACTTTTTTCTGATTTGCCCATACGGGCCACCAAAATTAATTTGTCCGAGTTTAGGACAAATTTGGGGAAAAGACCTCCAAAGGGTCCCCTCCCCCCTTACAATTCCTTCTGTTCACCAATCTTGGAAAGAATTTTTTTTAGGGGAAAGTGGAAAAAACTTTTTATTAACAAAATACAAAAGAAACACTTCCCAGCACAGACCTAGATTGAGATGAACTCGGCAGATTTTTACCGGGAAGGGCAGCAGAGCTTCTTTGGCAGACTTCTAGAGGTGGTTTCTGAAGTTTAGATCTGTTTTCTCTGGAGCCAGTGCAAATCTTAGGGATGGGGGGGGGGGAAAGGGAGAGAGGCAGTTTAGGCAGCCGGGGGTGGGAAAAGCAGCTGAAGCAGCGGAGGGGAGGGGGGCAGGGGGGCAGCAGAAGCA
>NW_027635343.1:0-30703 GCF_903797595.1 Erithacus rubecula | reverse complement strand
CAGCTTTTGAAATTGTAAAACTGATCTGTAGGCTTTTTTCCTCTTGGATTTGTAAAATTTGGTACATCATCCAAGTTAAGATTCTTCAGAAAATAGCAAGATTGTCCTCTTTCCAGGGAGGAATCTGTACTTTAACAGAGGTTCTTGATGCATCTTGCTGTAAAGAAGCAAGATGCAGAGTAAGTCAGAGAGAAGTCATTTAAGCTGGTATTACACATGGTTGTTTAGTGGAAATAAAATAACTAAGGTTTTGTCTTGAAAGAAAGTGAAATCTAATCCCATTGTGAAGGTCAGGAGGATAAATACAAAGGACTAAATACAAATGAAGAGCAGAAAGATATGAAACAGGGCTGGGCCTCACTGCCATAGCCCAGGCAGCCCCTGGATGTATTTGCCTGCCTGAATCCATCCCTTGCCCAGGCCCCAGGTGGGGCTGCTCTGGGGAATCTCTCACAGCATTCCTGGGATGATGCTGTTCCTTCACTGGTGCCCCAGGGTCCTGCAAGCCCCTTTTGGAGCCACCCAGACACCTCCTGGAGTCTTTAGGGACCCTTCCCAGCAGAGCGCAGACAGGGATTGACTTGACTCTTCCTTGGAAGATGGGGGCAGGAGAATATTGCCCACCATCTTCTTTCCAGCTGCCCTCCATTTGCACTCCTGCAAATGCTGCTGCTGCACTCAGGCTCTCCATTGCAGGCAGTCTGGAGCTCCTGCTCAAACCCATCCCTCTGTGTCCTCTCTTGGATGGAATGTCAAGCAAACAACACAGGATGTGCAGAGAACATGAACTTTATTCACTTTACTGCCCTAAAAATCTACACTACGGGGGACTATGGGGTAACAACATTATGGCTATATTACTTAAACATTTAGAAGAGCAACACTAAGGGGAAGGTCAGCTTCTTGTGGAAAAGGTGGTGGGGGTTGCTACAGCTAAGGATGGGGTGTGTCTAAGGCCTAAGATGAGGAATGTCGCCGTGCCCGGGCTGGCACGGGTCACACATTCCCTGCAGTGCTCTGCACGCGGTGCTGGAGCTGGAGGTCAGCGCTGGGGCAAAATTTAGGATCTCCTCCTGCTCCTCCTCCTGTGGCTGGCCCCCTGTGCTGCTCTGCTGTTCTGGGCCCTCTGCTGGGAGCAGTGTTCCAGGCACAGCTGCAGCATGGTGCGGTTGTTCCTCAGCAGCTGGATCAGCTCTGTGGGACAGCCTTGTCCTGGGCAGCAGCTGCGGGGCCTCTGGTGCTTCTTCTGCAAGGCAAAGCACAGGGATCCCGATGGAAGGGGCAGAGGGGCAGAGCAGGGCCCCTCTCTGGGCTGCCTTTGGCCTCTGAGCAAGAGAGCCAGGCCTGGCCAGGCTGCAGCAAGCAGAGCTCTGGATGCCTCTGCCTGGGGCTGTCCCTGAGCTCAGCCCTGGCCTGATTGCCAGCCAGAGGCTCAGCTCCACTCTGCCATGGGGCCTTGGCCAAAGGGCTGCCCAAGGGGTCCAAGCCCATCCTTCCTGCCTGACCCCCCATCCCTCACCCTTCTCCAGCCTCTCCAGCGCCCTCTGTAGCAGCGCCATTCCAGGACAGTGCCTGTGGCCAGCAGTTGAACCAGCAGGCACGTCCAGAACAGCCACGATATGTTAATGCACGAGGCGGTCGGCTCAGGCTCCCTGTCCTGCAGCTCCAACTCCTTGAGATACAGGCCCGTGCCCAACCCAGGATGGCTGGATGGGTCGGGACGATGGCCCAGGAGCAGCAGCAGGTAAAAGTGCAGGAGCCATGGAACAGGGTCGTCCATGGTGCTCTGGGGAAGCTGCCGCCACCAGCACACCCGCTCTGGGCGTCTGTCCTCGCCAAGGTGTGCCCAGTCTGTGGGGCACGGCGGTGGCTGGGGACAGTTGCCAGTCACCATGCTGCCCCAGAGGCTGTGATGTCACAGAATCCAAGCACTGGCTTGGAAGAGTTCTGAGAGATCAACTCCAGCCTGTGATCCATGGTTACCACGGCAAGCAGATCTGAGCCTGGAGTGCTCTGGCCAGGCTTACCTTGAACACCTACTGCAACGGTGACTGCACCAGTGCCCCCTGGGGCACACCATTCCCATATCTCATGCCCCTTTCTGGGCAGCAGTTCTTCCTAATGTCCAGTGTACACCTCTCTAGGCACAGCTTCAAACCCTTTCTTGTCCTTGCGCATCTCTGAGACGGCTGGCACTGCCTTGGTCACTCTCCTGTATGTGGACAAGAGGCTGTGCCAATGAGTGCCACTCGTAGTTTGGTTGTGGCTGCTGTGGAAAGGAACATTCATGTATATTGCCATTTCTTAGAGGTTTTACCCCAAATTTTCAGTCACAGCTGTTCTAGTGAAAACAAGTCTGTTTCCATGAGTATTTGAAGGGTAATAGAACACAATGGAATTGTGTTCCATTGAATTATGGAAATTTTGCTGATTTCGTTTTACTGAGGTTTTGAGATAAGTTGCAAATCCCAAAAATTTTCTCTTTGGGGAAATAGTCATTCCACAGTTTAGATTGTGGGGATATTGATACTGGGGAAACATGTGCCCCATTCTGTTTAACCATTTGCCCATGTGTTGCCCGACAGAGAGACACGAAACAACTAGGTTGTTTAGTGCGGTGCTTTATTGAGAGCCCTGGGGTCTGAGGACTAGCATCCAAAATCAGAGCCCGCCAGATTACAATTTCTCAGAGCTTAAATACACTTCTTGGAGAATTTCTTTATCCTTTCATTTTCTTACTTCACTACCCCTATGTGATTTTCTCAAGGTTCTTCTAATCTGTCTAAATTTCTCTAAGTAATAAATTGTTACACTCAGCTAGACAAGTCACATACATCATGTAGATAAGCAATGCACTATTCAAGAGAGAAACAGTTCTACTGTTTCAGCAAGTTCTACTTTGGTACACACATAAATTTACTTCACTGAATACCCCTCACTCTTGCCAACTCAGGGCCTAAGCTACTTGATCAGTCCTTAGCATAACTACTACTCACCTCTGCTGGTGTAAGAGGGTAACTAGGGAAACCATTAGTGTTCCCGTTCACTCCCCTCCAGAACCCCCCTTTGGCCGGACATTCATTTTTCCAATGCCCCATCTGTTTACAAAACGCACACTGATTCGGGTCTAACCTTCTATCCACAAAACCACCACTATTCCCATTACCTTGATAAAATCCTCTTCCTCTACCGCCAGGTCCTCCTCGACCCCATCTTCTGTATCCTCTTCCCCTACCACGTTGCCCTCCTGCTTGTTGCATTAATGCTAAAATACTGGCTTGCTGGCGTTTTGCTGTTTCTTTTTCTCTATTATTGTACACCTTCCAGGCTGTTTCTAATAATTTTTCTAATCTCCTTGTGTCTTCTCCTTCTAGCTTCTGTAGCTTTTTCCTAATATCGTCCTGAGACTGCCCAGTAAATAACAAAGCTATCTGTAATTGCCCTGCTTCTGATTCCACATCCAGGGTAGTATATCTTCTAGCCGCATCTTTTAGTCTTTCCAAAAAGGCAGAAGGAGATTCATTTTTCTCCTGCTTAACTGAGTACAATTTAGACCAATTCAGTGTTTTCGGCATCCCACTCCTGACTCCCTCTATTACTAATTCTTGAAACCACTGCAGCCTTCGGTATCCTTCCCCTGTGTTCGGGTCCCACCCTGGATCATCGTGGGGTACCACCTCATTCACTGACAATCCCACTATCCTCTGAGTCCGAATGTCCTCTCTAGCCTTTTCTTTAGCTGCTTTCAGTACCATCTTCTTTTCTGTAGAATCCATCAATGTGTCTAACAAAACCTGCAAATCATTCCAATCCGGATTCTGAGTCCTAATAACCATTTTCACCACCCGTGCAGTTCTCTCTGGGTCTTCCCTATAGCTTCCCGCCGATTGTTTCAAAATTACCAAATCGCTGGGGGAAAAAGGGACCTTTACTATAACACGTTCCCCTTGGGGTCCAACCGCCTCTTGGAGTGGGGCAATCAATTGTGGCTCTGTCTGATTTCTCCGACCCTGGCGGGTTCGGGAAGCCAGAGGAATTCTTTGGGCTTCATGGGAGATACCCGGGGAGGACATCTGAGGACGGAGGGCTACTGAAAGCCGAGAGCATCCCGGTGTCCGTGGGGACTCCGTGATCTCATCCTCCTCGTCCTCATCACTCTCCCCGTGTTCTCCCTTACTCATAGAAGGGGCAGAGGGACCAGCTTGGTGAGAAGGACCAGCCACATATAAAGACATATCTTCTTCTTTCTTATCCATTTTCACTGCACAAGCCATACATAATCCCCTTTTCTTACATCCTTCACATTCCCCTATGCCTTCGTTTTGCAGCCCAATCATTAATATTTGACATTCCTTCAACCATTCCGGCTTCCTTCCCAAGTAATAAAACAGATCCAAATATGGCATTTTATCCCATTTCCCATTTTCTTTTAAATATTGCATTAAAGGGGCTATTTTCCCTTTATCAATTCTCCCATTTAATGGCCACTCCGGCCCCCCTTCCAACGCATTCAGAGGCCACCAATGGTTACAATAATCAACTAATTTTCTTTTTGTCAACCCTTCCTCAGCAAACCTCCCGTCCTTCCATTTCTTTAGTAAGCATCCCAAAGGAGTATTTTTCGGAACCTTTCCATTAGATTGTACCAACGCCTTAAAGGTTTTAAACAGCATTATTCCCAACAATAGTGAAATGAAAGAAAAGTTAGACAGGTGAATAAGGATAGATCAAGGACAGACCAACCAACCAAAGTCGCCACCCTCCGATGCCGCGGGGGAGCAAGTGCCGATCAATGAAGCTTTCACCGCGTCTTACAGCCGGCGCCTAGGCTTTTACCAAGATGTCTTTAGCCCAACCCGGCGAAGCCCACTACCTGGTCTTACGGGCAGGCACCCAATACCAGAGAATAAAGCACCTTCGGGCTTACCTCCTGCAGTTGTCTGACAGGTGCGGGGTCGGGCACGAACCGATGACTCCCTGAGAATCACTCGGTGCCAGTGTGGAGTGGATCAGAACGTGAACCGCCCCAGCAGCCCTCGGAGTCCTGCCGCGGTGGCCAGAAAACTGTTGCCTGACAGAGAGACATGAAACAACAGAGTTGTTTAGTGCGGTGCTTTATTGAGGGCCCTGGGGTCTGAGGACTAGCGTCCAAAGTCAGAGCCCGCCAGATTACAATTTCTCAGAGCTTAAATATGCTTCTTGGAGAATTTCTTTATCCTTTGATTTTCTTACTTCACTACCCCTACGTGATTTTCTCAAGGTTCTCTTAATCTGTCTACATTCATCTAAGTAATAAATTGTTACACTTGGCTAGACAAGTCATATACATCATGTAGATAAACAATGCACTATTCAAGAGAGTAACATTTCTACTGTTTCAGCAAGTTCTACTTCGGTACACACATAAATTTACTTAACTGAATACCCCTCACTCTTGCCAACTCAGGGCTTAAGCTACTTGATCAGTCCTTAGCATAACTACTACTAATTTTATATTTCTATTTTACTGAGACATACTGCAACACTATGGAACCTCAAGGAGCAAATGGTCTTTTTGACACTGTGGGACCTTATGGAATCAAAATCCATTTTGACAGAGTGGGGCCAGATGGAGCCTCTGGTCTCTTGTTACACTGCAGATCCAAGGAAACCATCCTGGCACTGAAAAGCCTCATGGAACCAAAAGTGCATTGTGGCAGAGAAAGACCTCATGAAACCAAAGGGCCATTATGGCACTGTGGGGCTACATGGAACCAACGGTCCATTGTTATACTGCTGATCCAAGGAGGCCATGCTGACACTGAAGAACCTCATGGAACCAAGAAACCATTGTTACAGTATGGGCATTCATGAAACTAAAGGCCTATTGTCACACTACAGGGTCCCATGGAACAAAGAAAACTATTATGAATCAGAATGACAGAATTTAAAAGATTGGAAAGGATCTTTAAGATCATCAAGTCAAACCCATTACCTAACATTAGCTCATCAACTAAACCATGATTCTGAGTACCATGTCCAGTCTTTTATTTTAAATGCTTCCAGGGACAGTGATTCCACCACATCCTTGTGCAGATGATTCCAGTGCCCAAACACTCTTTCAGTGACTAATATTTCTCCTGGTTTCAAAACTGTACTACCCCTGGTTCATCTTAAGACTGTGTCCTCTCATTCTGTCAGTGCTTGTTTGGTAGATGAGACCAACCTCACCTGACCACAAGCTCTGTTCAGGTAGTTGTAGAGAGTCTCACTGGAGACCATTGTAGCCATTGGGGCCATTGCAGCACGGCAGGGCCTCATGGAATCAAGGGGACCACAGTGACAGTGTGGGGCTCCATGGGATGAAGAGGCCATTCTGACTCTGTGGAGCCAAGGAGACCTTTCTTAAAGTACAGGACATCATGGAACCATGGAGACCATGAAGACACTTTGAGGCCATGTGGGACCAAAGAACCATTGTGGCACTGCAGGGCCTCATGGAACCAAGGGCACAAGAGTGACACTGTGACGTCCAGGCAACCAAGGGGGCATTCTGACATTGCAGAACCAAGGAGACAATTTTGACACTATGGGGAATCATGGAGGCAAGGGTCCATTGTGACACAATAGGGCCTCATGAAAACATGGAGGCCATTTTTGGAATTAGAAGCTTTGTGAAACAACAGGGACATTGTGGCATTGCAGGGCCTTGTGAAACCGAGGAAACTGTGGTGACATTGAGGGCCGCAATGGAACCAGGATGCCTCTGTGACACTGAGTCTCATGGAATCAATGGTCTATTGTGACACTGTGGGGTCTCATGGAATCTTGGAGACTATTGTGACACTTTATGGACCTATGGAACCAAGGAGTCCATTGAGACACTAGAGGACCTCACTGAAGCATGGAACTATCGTGACACTGTGGGTCTCATCAGGCCAAGGGGCAGTTGTCACACTGTGTGGTCCCACTGAACCAAGGAGTCCATTGTGACACTACAGGGCCCCATGGAACTAAGGATTCATGTAGTGTGGGACCCCATAGAACCAAAGGTCCGGTCCGTTGTAACAGTTCAGGGCCTCATGGAATCCTGGAGGCCATGATGACACTTTGAGGCCGTGTTGAATCAAGGGGCTCTGCAGGACCTCATGGAACCAAGGAGACCCTTCTGCCATTGTGAGTCCCTATGGAACCAAGGGTCCAATGGGATGCTGTGGTGTGGGAAATGCAGCCACGGAGAGCTCTCAGGGCCTTGTGCATACAGGATCCAAAATTTGACCTAAGACTTTGGAGAAGGCTTAGAGAATTAGAACATTAAAGTCAAACAGACATGAAGCAAGAATATAAGTTTGTAGTTTAAGTATAAATATGTTTAAACAAACAGAAATATCTGTTATGTAAGCAAAGCAATATGTTAAGTAAGATTGTAAAGGATTTTAAAGTTTAGCAATGGAATCTGCTATAAAGTTAGCTAGAAGTTTAAGATGCATCAATGAGTTTGTGAAGTGTTATGTGATTGGTTAAAAATGACCCATTGCAGAAAAGCCGTGAAAAGCTAAGTAATTAATGATTGGTGTAAAAAGACGCTAGCAAGTTTTGTAGAAGTATTTGGTTAGCTAAAAAATTTATATAAGGTATTGTAATGAATAATTAAGCATCTTTTGATATTGTGTTGTTAGATCTAACACCATTAGTATCTCACCATTCTATGAAACTGGTAGCATAAGGAAATAAACCATATTTTAAAAGGTCTCTCAGTTGCCCTGTCTCTCATAGTATTTACATCCCAATACTGTGGTACCAAGGAGACCCTTGCGACACTGTGGGGCCTCATGGAAGAAAGGAGGACCCATTGTGACATACCAAGGACTTGGTGCTGCCAAGGGGCCATTGTGACACTTCAGGACCTCATGGAATAATGAAGACCATTGTGACACTCAGTGGCCTCATGGAACTAAGGGACCATTTTGTCATTGTGCAGTCCCATGGAACCAAGGAAAATATTCTGATCCTGCAAGGCCTCATGGGATCAAGGGGCCATTGTGACACTGCAGAGCCCCATGGAAACAAGAGGCCAGTGTCACACATCTGGGCCTCATGGAACCGAGGATCCAATACAACACTCTCATTGTGACACTCCAGGGTCCCATGAAAACAAGAGGCCACTGTTAAACTGCTGAGCCCCATGGATCCAAGGGAACAGGTCTGGTTGGCATGGCCTGACTGGTCCAACTGCCCTTGGCATGTCGAGTGAGGAGAGAAGACAAAGGACTGTGCATGATTCAATGTGAATCAAGCAAAAGCCATTTATTGTGGTTCTAAGAATTGTTTATATTTACTTTTTATGTTGGATTAAACAGTCACACATTATTTAATTGGCAGCTCCACTTTGTCCATGCATCTCTTGACTGGCAGTTCTATATTGTCCACAGCAAGCACGTGCCCTTTTTCTTCATCTAATTGGTTGATACCTGTCCTGATCTACTCACATAAGTGACAGTCTTGATGGTTCATTGGACCTCAGGGTGCAAGACACACTGCAAGGGACTAAGGTTTATTCACAGCAAACAGCAATGCACTTTTATTGCATGCCAACAACACAGTTTTGCGATAAAAGGGGATAAAGGAAGACAATGGAAAGAGGGAGAGAGGGAAAGAGGGGGATGGGGAATACCTATCAACACATAGGATGACATCCTTGTGGTCTTCAGTCAATAGACGTGTCTTCTGCCTGTGGGGAGATCTCGAAGGCTTCTCCAAGTCACTTTTTTATAGTCCTTTTCCAAAGCAAGTGGCATCTGGCTAAGAGGCGGGGAGATTTATGTACAATTGTATACGGAGAACGTCGCAGCACCAAGGAATTCATGGTGGCACTCAGAGGCCTCATGGAACCAAGAGGCCACTGTGACACTGCAGGGCCTTGTGGAACTATGCAGAGCATTGTGACAGAGCAGGACCTCGTGTAATGATGGGGCCATTGTGACACTGCAGGGCCCCATGGAAGCAAGTGCTGCTCCTCAGGGACTCTTGGAATGAAAGAAAACAGTTTGACACCATGGTGCCCCTTGGGACCAAGAGGCCATTGTGACACTGTGGAACCAAAGAGAGCATTGCTGCACTGTGAGACCTCATGGAACCAAAGATCCATTGTGACACTGAAGGACCCAAGGATCAAAGGAACTTTGTGACACCAAAGGCTTCTATGGAACCGAAGGCACATTGTGATACTGGGAGGCTTCATGGAATCACGAAGATCATTGTGAAACTGGGATGACTTCATGGAATATTGTTTAACCCCAGCTGTCTGGGAGTGTTGATCTGCTGTATGGTAGGAGAGATGTACACAGGAATCTGGAAAGGCTGGATCCAGGGACTAAATCCATCAATGTGAGGTTTAAGAAGTCCAAGGGCCAGGTACTGAACTTTTACAAAAACAACCCCTGCAGCACTACAGGAGTGGGACAGAGTGCCTGGACAGGAGCTCTGCTGTCCCACAATGGACTCTTTGTTCCACAAGTTACCAGTGTCACAGCTGACTCCTTGGATCCATGAGGCCATACTATTAGCAAATCTCTAAAGTATCAGAAAAAGACTCCTTAACACTAATTTGCTGTTAAACAGTTAATCATTTATTCAGGCCTGAGATCCAGCAGGGGATAACACCTAACTGACATGGACATGTGATTCTAAAAGTGTATTTCCCATATGCACTTTCTACCTGCAACTTACAACTTACCCATTTCCAAAAACCCCACCCCAAATTCCCAGTTCCTATCCTCACTTTTTCTATCACTGCACCCTTGAGGCAGAGGTCTGTTTCTGGTTTTCAAATCATCTCTGCTGGGAAAGAAGTCTTTCAATGCACTGCTCCTCTGCTTAAAGTTTACAGGCACAGTAAAACTGAATGATCCTTTTGGTATCAAGCCCAAGGCTTTGTGCAGCCAGGCAGAGGCAGGAAGGATGCAGAGCTGCCAGCAAAGGAAGGGGCAGCGAGGTGGGGCAGCCAGGGGATGATGACAGCCTGCAGGGACAGAGGCGCAGGGCATGGACACCGTAGGACAGCCTGGGCTGCAGAGGGCACAGGGATGGGCAGCAGCTGAAAGGCCCTGCCAGAGCCAACTGCTGCAGCACTTGGGCCATGGCTGCTGGCCCTCGGCCTGAGGCCAGCAGGGGACAAGTGAGCCTTGCTGTGCTGGGGTCTCATTGCCTCCTTGTCCCTGCTCAGCAGCCTGGCAGGGGCTGCCCCATGGTCCTGCCCTTGGAATTGCACATCCCCAGAGCCCAGTGCCCTGGGAAGAGCCCTGAGCAATGAGGGAGGGACAGGATCTGCCTTGCCAGGGGCTGGGGCTCAGCCTTTGGCCCTTTGTGTTCCTGAAACACATCCAGGTTTGTTCAGCATCAGAGACACCTTTCCCTTGTTTGTCCCCTCCTGTCATCAGTGCCACCAGTGTTCTGCTCTAACTGGAACTCGGAGACACTTTCACAGTCATATCCCTCAGTGCAATTCTTTAAAACTTCAAGAAACTTTGGAGTTGCAATTGATCATAGAGTTGTTGAGAATATTTTTGGACACCCTCTCAGGGACTGAGTCTGATGTAAACAGCAACAAATCCCTAAGAGAGCCATTAAAGTCCTTATGCTCTGTGTGTGCTGCTCAGCTGGGCTGGGCTCCTGGCACAGAGGAAGCTCCTGCTAACAAGAAGAGCTTCAAAAAGACTTTTCTGTTGAGGAGCAGCTCCTCTCCCAGCCCAGCCAGGCTGGGGCACTGCCTGCAGCAACCCTAAGCACAGCACACAGGCACAGAGAGTTTCAATCAGTCAGGGCTGGGAAGATGCTCACAGGTGACCAGGGCAGAATCACTCCCAGCCTTTGACACAGGAATCCTTTGGCTGCAGGACAAGGTAGCTGCAGCTCCTGGATCTCCTAATGTTGGAATATCCCAATGCCTATAGACTCTGTGAGTACATTCTCTGATTCTCTCTTGTGAAGAGCAGCCAGGGTTGTCCAGGGCTGTCCTGCTTTGAGAGTCCGTCTGAGCCTCTCGTCTGTTTCTGCCCAACGACCCTCACCTGAGGCCTGCGCTGGCCAGGGATGGGAGGAACGTCAAGTGACTGTTCTGCAGGTGATGCCTACCAGGACTGGTTTCTCATGACAACTAGTCACGGGGTGCTGGTAGCTATAATCTCGAGTCCCCTTTCTCTTTCTCAATCTCTCTCTCTCTCTCTGTCCCACTATCGCATTTTGGTTGGCACTAAATAAAGTGCATTTCTGTAGAAGTAAACTGGTTTTGTCCCTGCTGTGTCTTTTGCACTCTGAGATCCATAAAAGAACCAGTCACCACTCCCGCTCGGGTTGGGCAGACCGTGACATTTTTGGCGTAGTCGGCAATTGAATTCCAGATACTGGAGGAGTTGGGGTTTTCTATGCACTTTGTACCAGGGGAAGACCTGTGCCATTTCAGCCGCACCTAGCCTGTCAGTACCATACTGAACAGTGTTAGAAAGCAAGGGAGGTGGTATTGGGTTCTTCCCACAATCTGCACACAGACCCAGGTGGATAATCAACTCCATTTCAGTAATCGGAGAATTTTTTTGAAAGGATCTCAACTGAGCAAAAGATGGGACTTGTGTTTTTTGTTGTTTGCTGCTTGGTGTAGTTGAGGAGACAACCATTGTGTAACTCAAGAGAACCTCCCAGGTGGTTTGGTCCCCTCAGCCACCCAGGGAAGAGAGGGGGTTGTCCCCAGCAGAAGTCTGGGTGTTAGGGATGACCTCCCTGAAGTGTTTTTTCCCCCTTGCACATAATTGTAACTCACAGAATATTGTTATTGTTGTTGTTTAGTTGTTGTATTTGACTACTTGGGATCACAAAGAGACAAGTGGTTTTTGTATTTAAGTTAGCACCTCCCAAGTAGTGTGTCTCTTCACCCGCTCCAGGGACGAGAAGAGATTCACAGTTTCAGCTGTGCTTTTTGTGTAACTTTAAGTGTGTCTCCCTGAGAGTGGTTTTAGGCCCTTTGTAAAAATGTCTGAAAATGATAAAGCTGCATTGTACACTTTACTAGCTAAGTATAATGCCACACCCTCCCAAGGGAGGGAAGACTGGGCACACAGTAATTGGTTTAATTTAGAAAATGTGATTGATAGGATACATTCTTTGCAACATGAAACAAAATTCAAACTGAGCAAGAAAAATAAAACCATACTTTCCACAGTTCTAGGCACTTGTCTTTCAGCTGCTGTAGAATCTCATTTTAAACGAGTGAGTGAGGAAAATGCAGTGATAGACTTGCAAAACCTGGTGGAAGCTTTGCAAAAACTATTACAGGAGAAAACAAATCAGGTAGAAACTCTTGAAAACCAACTAGAGCAGAAAAGAAATCAGGTAGAAACTCTGCAAAACCAACTAGAGCAGGAAAGAAATCACAACTATTTGCTACAATTATCACGTCTCACAACATGCAGATACACCTAATGACAGAGAAGAAAAGGAAACATATCACATAAAGCAGATATGCCCACAGAGAGAACTAGTACACATACAAAATTGTGGGGAAAATTGCTGCTCTAAAATGAAACCTCTTGTTAAAATGGAATATAGACACGTGAACGACGAGGATTTTGACCCCCACATAACATCCAACGAAATACCATACACTGCTACTGAATTGGCCAAATGAAAGAAAGAATACTCACGTCTCCCACAAGAATCTGAGACCGAGTATGTCTTTAGAGTTTCACTCACTGGAGGAGATCAAATTAAATTAAGTGAACAAGAAGCCAGTGGCTACTGGGGCCTTGGAGTTTTCTTAACAATGGGTGACAAATTTAACTTATGGTCCCTAACTCAGCATGCTGTTTTTTGAGCAAGAGGGCTTAACCCTTTGGAAAGGGGAGACCTTGTAGCTTTACTTGCTACCCCCAACCAACTCCTAGAAAACATTCAAAAAGCTGCCTGCTTGCAAATTATACATGAAATAAAATTCACTGCTGGCCATAAATCACCTCTGCAATTACCTGTAAAGCAATACCCTCTTCCCTCTGGTGCCAAAGAAGGGCTCAAACCGGTTATACAGGACTTGCAAAACTCCCCTGTATGGCCAATCCAAAAACCCAAACCTGACACTGTAGCTGTGTACCAATACATACATGATGCATTGATAGGAGGAGAAGAAAAAGAAGAATTGAGGGATGTGCAACAGAAAATAATTTCCCACCTAGAAAGCCCTAACTTGCAAATTACCTCAGAGAAAATGCAAAAACTTTCTCAGGAAGTGAAGTTTTTGAAGACAGCCACTACCTGGCAGGGTGGCCCAGAAATCCTCAGTGACAGAAGGAACTGTAGAAAATCTGGCAATAACAGAAACTGAGAACTTGGGCAACAGTGATGACAAACCTGCCTCAATAATTAAAGTAGCCACTGCTTTCTCCCCCAAACAATCTTTGTTCACTAATTCTTTGTTCACTAGTGCTTCCGCTGAGCAAATTATTGCTGGGGGATGGGGTGACTCTTGAGTGCTGATGGTTATTTGGGGTGTTTTCCAGCTTGAAATGCAGAGTGCCTCCTTTGTTTGCAACTACACTGACTCTTATGCTGTGTTTAAAGGAGGTACAGAGTGGCTTCCTTCTTGGCAGCAAAATGATTGGGAAGTTAACAGAATTTCTGTCTGCATAGCTCCATCATTTTAACCTCCTGCCTCTTTGTGGCAGATTCTGTTGTGTTTGATTTTCACAGAATAACACCATGGAATGTAAAGATTAATTGCTGAATCCCTCATTGAACCTGTATACACAGTTATGGCACAGGACCTTACAGATGTGTTTTATTTTGTGAAGATTCAAAATCAAAGCTGAACTGTTGTACAATTTTCCCAAAAAATTATGTCTGGGAAAAACAATACAAAATATAAAAGGGAATTTAATGTTGTAACACCTACTACCTAACCACCGGTTATACTGAGCCTGAAGACTTTTGAAATTAGACCTAGGGTAATTCGGAAAACTGGCCAACAGAAAATATTGTTTAATTCGCCATGGTCTTTTAAACAAGTCAAATTGCCAATGCAAAACAATGTCTCAGTAATTCAGCCAGCTTGTTCACCTTTTCTAGGGGTGGACAAACAACCTGGTTGCAAAACCAGGATGATTCTTTCAAGAAACAAACAAGAGACATAACCAGTGTTGTGGGAACAGGATTGGTAATTTTAAATAGCATTGATTCAGAGGTATTAATGAACAAATTGGTTGCCACCACCAGAGACCTGACCAAATTGAAACAACCCCTGCAATCCTCTTTAACAGCCCTGGGGACGCAGCAGTGGTTATTATCAAACATTTTACCAAATTGGGAAAAGGCAAATGTAAATGATCACAAACTGATAAATTGATGCTCTTGGTACTGCTGAAAACAACATCTCCTCAGCCCTCAGCTGTATCCAGGCACAGCTTTGGATGCAAACAGTTGTTTCCTCAATTATAAGGGAAGTGGAAGAAAGCATCTTCCCTACTGAAATCCAGACAATAATTTGGGACAAAGCTAATGACTTTGAAAGGAAGTTTCAGCCCTGGTGGAATCTGGTAAACTTTACCTACAACTCCAGCACAAACACAGCCACAGCCTTTGTGTTGACAATACGCAACGCTTCAGTGCATTTGATACACCCCATCATTGCATTAGGATTGAATCACAATGGAACTATTCTCTATCCTTTCGAGCATAGAGAATGGGCCCGTCAAATTGGTGAGAAATGGCAAACTGTTAATTTGGAATCTTGTGTTGTTCGGGAGCAACAGGGTTTCATTTGTGAAAGCAATGCCATTGTGGCCCAAGACATCTGTTTAGACACAGAGCAAAATATCTGTCATTTTGAAATACACCTCGATGAGACTCCTGCAACAGTGCTGGTGTACATAGGAAATGGATGTGTGTGTGTAAGAACTGCTTACAACTTAGTGTTTGTAGAAAATGTAACAATGGATCTAAAAAATAATTTAAATTTTTGTGTTTGTAATTTTACCACGATCATGGGCTGTGACTTTTCCTGTACTGCTCCGGTTATGTCTTATCACCTTTTGCAATCCAATTTTACACTGATTCATCAGTTAGTGCCTGCTCCCATTGGGATGAACCTCACTTTGATTAAACAATTGTTGCTTCACCAGGACTTAATTGGGATCTTGGGAAAGATCAAGAGAAATGGACAGAAGACCCTGGTGACAGTTCATCACGATATGAGAGAAATACATCGGGTTTTAGAAAGGGTAAAAGGGGATGCTGAACTCAGGTGGTGGGATACTCTTTTTGGGTGGTCACCTACTGCTACCGACATCCTAAACAAATTGTGTCATCCCATCGTTGTGCTTTTGATTTTGGTTTTGATTTGTTTTGTTTTGTCAGTCATTCTGTATATCCTGAATTGGAGAATGGTAAAACGGCTGACACAATTGGCATTAACAATGGAAGCACATAATTTAATCACTACTCCATCTGCTAAAGATACCCCTAAAGTTATTGACACCAGACAAATTACACTACCAGTAAAAGTCAGGACTTTAATAGCAAACTGATTAGAATTGTTTGTTGCTTGTTATGATCGGTATGATTAGTTTTAGTAATGTTAAGCTTCTGATTGAAAATGGTTTTGGAAAATAATTGTTTTAATCATAAAAACATATTATAATGGACACTGATTTGTTATAATTTTAATTCTTTGAATTTTAATTGTTTGGAAGTTATTTCATTGATTTGCTTTAATTCTAATTGTTTGAATTTTAATTGTTTGAATGTTATTTCATTGATTTTGTTTTAATTTTGATTGTTTAAAAGTTATTTTAGCTAATATCATTGTGATTTGTTTGAAAAATTATTTTAATCAATTTTGTTGTGATTATTTTGCTTTATTATTTTTCTATTTATTTTGCTTCCTTTTCCTTTTCCTTTTCCTTTTCCTTTTCCTTTTCCTTTTCCTTTTCCTTTTCCTTTTCCTTTTCCTTTTCCTTTTCCTTTTCCTTTTCCTTTTCCTTTTCCTTTTCCTTTTCCTTTTCCTTTTCCTTTTCCTTTTCCTTTTCCTTTTCCTTTTCCTTTTCCTTTTCCTTTTCCTTTTTCCTTCTTATCCCCATTTTTTTATTTTTGTTTTCCCTGTCCCTGTTCTCGGGATGTGCTACCAATGACGGGTCCTGAAGATGCTACAAGGTCACAACATCATGCTGATGGAGTTTCTCAGCGGCGCTCGTTGGTCAGGGGTGATGTGAGAGTCCATCTGAGCCTCTCGTCTGTTTCTGCCCAACGACCCTCGCCTGAGGCCTGCGCTGGCCAGGGATGGGAGGAACGCCAAGTGACTGTTCCGCAGGTGATGCCTACCAGGACTGGTTTCTCATGACAACTAGTCACGGGGCGCTGACTCAACAAAGCTCCCACAGATGGAAGAACAATGGACTGGTCAGTATGGGCTGCCCTGCGTGTGTTCATGATGACAAAGATGGTTTGGTGTGCCTTGAAACGTCCTGTTTCCACCTGTTCCTCAGGGTAACAATCTCCACATAAAATACTCCATAAATATTCCCTTTTTTGGCCAGAAGCCACTCACTTTGGGAAAGGACTATAAAAGTGACTGTCTCAGCGGAGACCCCCAAGATCTCCCCAGACGGCAACAGACATCTATTGGCTGGCTCCACGAGGGTTCGTCTGCCCGTCTTGGTAGCTAAAATCCCGACTCCCCTTTCTCGCTCTCTCTCTCTCTCTCTCTCTGTCCCACTATTGCATTTTGGTTGGCACTAAATAAAGTGCATTTCTGCAAAAGTAAACTGGTTTTGTCCCCTGCTGTGTCTTTTGTGCTCTGAGATCCATAAAACAACCAGTCACGACTCCCGATTGGGTTGGGCGAACAGTGACACCTGGTCACCCTAAGAAGAACAATTCCAGCTGTGACCCTGAACAGCAACAAACCTTCACCCAGACCAAGCAGAAAATCGCTCATGCAGTGCCTTTGGCCCAGTCAGGATGGGACCAGAGGTGAAGAATGTGCTTTACTCTGCAGCCAAGAACAATGGCTTGTCCTGGAGCCTTTAGCAGAAGGTGCCTGGGGAGACTTGAGGCCGAGCACTAGAATTCTAGAGCCAAAGTTACAGAATGTCTGAAGCAAACTACACTCATAAAAGATACCAAAAACCGACCAAAATCTTATCTGCCTATAATAAGGAAGTTCAAGCCACCTCAAATGAAATTATCACAAAAGCACAGCTCCTCCTGACACCCTGACTCCCGGTGCTGGGGTGGATGTTTCAAGAAAAGGCTCCTCTACCCACCACGCCACCCACACCACATGGAGCCCATGGATTGCTCTCATCACACAGCACGGCCGGATTAGAAACACAAATCACCCTGAAATTTTAAAAACAGTTCAAACCGGCCACAAGATAAAAACTTTAGACTCACTAACAAAAAGGAGCAGAAACAAGTAACCCAGGCTAAAAAGCTCCACCACACAACCAACTAGCAGCACAAGAAACACACTGTGCTCTTGGCACTGACAGTTTCTGCCTCATGGTTGAGATGAAACAGAAGTGGAAAGTGGCCGCAGGGAGCCCCACACGACGAGTCACACAAGCTACTGAAGGAGAAGGTGAATCAAGTGCACTTGCTGAACTCAAAGCCATTCAGCTGGCCCTGGACACTGCTGAAAGGGAAAACTGGCCAAAGCTCTACCCTATTACTGAATCAAAAATAGTAACCAATCCTCTGTGGAGTTAGCTAGAAAGGTGAAAAAAGGCCAGCTAGCAACATAAAGGAAAACCAATTCAGGCTGCTGATGAGTGTAAAAACATTGCCACTCAGACAAACTCTTTGTAAAAGTCCATCATGTAGACGGCCACGTTCCCAAAAGTCAGGCTAATAAAGAACACTGAAACAAGGAGCAAGTAGATCAAGCTGCAAAACTAGACATGTCACCAATAAATTTAAATTAGCAACATAAGGGAGAGTTGTTCCTGGCTCAATAGGCCCATAGTGCCTCAAGCCATCAAGGCAAAAATGCCACCTAGAAGTAGGCACAAAACTGAAAAGCAAATTTAATTATAAATACCATTTCTCAAGTTATCCGTAACTGTAAGACATGTCCTAAAATCAAGCAAGCCAAGCCAATAAGGCCTCTCTAATATGGGGGGCAGTATTCCAAATATAAGTATAAAGAAGCTGAGCAAATGAACTACATCACACTGCCTCAAACCCCCCAAGGCAAGTGCTACGTGAGCACAATTGTAGAAGCCACCACTAGATCATTAGAAACCCACCCTGTACCTCACACTACTACTCAAAACACCATCTGAAGCCCAAAAAAGCAAGTCCTATAAAGACACAGCACCCCTGAGAGAATCGTCAGACAACAAGACCCATTTCAAGAACAGCCTTAGAAACACCTCAGCCAAAAAACAGGATATTGAATAAATAGATCATATCCCTTAGCACACACCAGCTGCCAGCAAAGTTGAACTGTACAACAGACTACTTAAAATTACCCTAAAGGCATTTGGCAGGGAAACATCCAAAAATTGAGAAATGAATTTAACAAAAGCCACCTAAATAGTCAACACCTGAGAGTCCATTACTCAAGCAAGTCCTGCCCAGTCTGAAGCCTTGCACACAGTGGATGGGGATAAAGTCTCTGTAGTACACATAAAAGGTATTTTAAGATTGTTTAGATTATGCCCACCTCAAGCCAAGGCAAACGAATCTGTACAATTGTTTTTGCTCAAAAACCTAGTTACACTTAGTAGGTAATGCAGAATGATAAAGAAACCCATTGAGTACCACAGAAAAACCTAATCTTAAATGAGAACTGTGTGTGAAGTATCACTGTGGATAAAAATATATAGCAGAGTTGAAAGAAGGTATTTATTAAGGTAGGATGCAGATGGTAATAGAATAAGGAGTAGATCATGTCTTAAGTTGCAATGCAAGATGCAAGCAGAAGTATACATTCTATCAGCATCTGCTGAAACCAGGCAGAGCAGGGCTCCTTATCTCTTCCATGACCCATCCCTCAGAACTCCTCCCCACAAGGAGTTATACCTTATGGGAGATGCCCCACCCAAGGAGTAAAGCCAAGTATTTCCTACCTAAATAAAACCTGTAATTTGAAACATCAGAGCAACCTTTCCCACTAAATTCCCAGAAGACCAGGCCTATCTTCATGAGCACTAGATGTTAAAAAAGTAACTACACCCTTCTCCAAAATCATTGCTTCAACAAAACCACATGTGCCACTCCAAGAAAACTACAGGTACCATTATTCAGACTGTAACCAACACCCTGCACTGTTTACTCACCTGAGGGGATCTGGAGGAACGTCTCCAGTGAGAAAGTCCTCGAGCTCCCTGCAAGAGCACAGGGCAGAGCACACTCAGACTGCATGGCTGCTCCTGAGGCAGCCACCTCTAAGTGCTTCCCAGCCTGTCCCAAAGCATAGCAATTCCAGCTGAGCTCTTCCTCCCCTCCTTTGGAATATTTCCAGCCCAGTAGTTTGACAGCAGCACAAATGAACATGCTGGAAGGTGTCTCATCACTTTTAAGAACACCAGAAGGGGAGCTGCCCAGAACCCAGTCCAGTTTGGCCTTGAACACTCCAGGGATCCAGAGGCAGCCACAGCTTCTCATGACAACCTGTGCCAGGGCCTCAGCACCCTCACAGGGCAGAATTCTCTCCCAATATCCCATCTATCTCTGCCATGTCTCAGTAGGAAGTCACTGTCCCTTGTTCTGTCCCTGCAGGCCCCTGGCTTAAGTCCCTCTCCAACTCTCTTGCAGCCCCCTCAGGCATTGGAAAGGGGTTCTAAGGTCACCCTGGAACCTTCCCCAGGCTGAACAACAGCAACTCTTGCATCCTTTTCCCTTGGCGCTGATGCTCCAGCCCTTGGAGCATCTTCCTATTAATCCCATGGCCTCCTCTGGGCCTCTGCGGATCATCTTGGAGATGCCAGGGAGAAACCCATTCTTGCCTCTGGGAAGAACTGAGGCTGTGCTGTAAATTGGGCTGAAGGGAAGGCAATGAAAAGCTGCTCCCTTGTTTGTGCCTATGGACTCCAGTGGAACAAGGATGGAGTGGGAGATGTGGCCAGGAGCCCTCCATTCCCTCCCAGGCATGTCCCCACAGCAAGCACCAAAGCTCTGGAACAGCCAACTGTTAATCCCTTGCTATTCCCAAAGGGAACCAATTCCCCTGAGGCACACGCCCAGCCCAGCCAGGTCCCTGCTGGGTCTGGCACAAGGAGAGCAGTGGCTTTTTCACTCACCCGCCAGCTGTCCATCTGCTCCTTCGGCACGAACAGTCACCAAATCCCAGTGTCCACAGGTCGTTGACTTTTGCAGGGTCTAAACCCCAGTGCCCAAAGGCCCTTGGCCTTTGCAGGGTCTGAACCCAATTGCCAGATGTCGTTGGCCTTTCAAGGTCAATAGCACACAAGAAGGTGCCGTTGGCCTTGGCAAGGTCTGAGCCCCAACGCTCATGAGCTGTTGACAGCTCCAGGGTCAAAACCCCAATGAGCCAGGAGCTGTCGATTGTTGCCAGGGTCCAACCCCCAACATTCCAAACATTCCATGGCCTGTTGACGGTTGCTACGGTCCAATCCCCAACATTCCAACATTCCATGGCCTGTCGATTGTTGCCAGGGTCCAACCCCCAACATTCCAAACATTCCATGGCCTGTTGACGGTTGCCAGGGTCCAACCCCCAACATTCCAACATTCCATGGCCTGTTGACGGTTGCCAGGATCCGGAGCCCATCATTCCAGGGACTGGTGGAATGGCCCTCCCCGGCTCTCCCCAGCCCCAGCTCCCTGCTGGCTCTGGCACCTGCCCTGCCTCCCCCGTGTCCCCACAGTCATGCCGGGCAGGGCCCTGGCTCAGAACATGAGTTCCAAGTTGCTGGTCCAGACAGCATCTATTTTAAGGCTCAGCATTCTCAAGAACCACATCCTCTTTAGGGATGCGCTTAGTTCCTGAGTTACAGGAATTCTTCTGTCTTCCCTGACACGGGGGAGATGTAAGAAAAAGCCCATAAAGATTCTTGGTGCTTACAAATATTCATAGAAAAGAAAGCCTTGTGTTTAGAACAGTCACATGAGGAGGAAAAATGGTGTTTCAGGGGCTTTTGAAATTCTTGCAGAAAAATGCCAAGAGCTGCAGTGTTTAAGGCTTATAAAATAGATCAAAAATGACACCGTCACAAGTGCAATTTTTTCTCTGCACTGTGTTTGGCAATATATCTAGATCTTCTAGGCAGATGAAAATTCTTGTTGATTACATCAAAGTTTCCTCGCTAGGAACAGACCTTCCAGAACCATATGGGTATGCTTGGAAAAGCTTTAGTAAGTATTTTTTGCCCTGATCTTCAATAGCATGTTCTGTGTCCTATGGAGGACTTCTGTGTCCCAGTTGACAGAAACTGGCAGGGCAGAAATCCTCCGTGAAAGAGAAGAGCTGCACCTGCCTTCTCCAGGGCTTGTCTCTGCAGAGACTGATGGCCCAAGGCTGTCACTGCCAAGTGACATCAGTTCAGAGATCAATGCAGCTTCAAGTCTCTGTTCCACAAGAGCAGCCCTGGGCTCCTTGAGCAGAGCTGCAAAGGAGCAGGAGAGCTCCTGGTGAAGGTCTGACAGCTCTTGCCTGGTTTTTGAGCAGCTCTCAGTGTAGTTCTGCCGGTATTGCCAGTCCCGGGCCAGCTGTGACTGCAGCAGGGACACCTGGAAGAGGCACAAGGCCCAGCTCAGACAAGCCCACGCTGGCAGCAGCATCCGCAGCCCCACGGTACCGGCTGTCAGGGCACACACAGCCTCCAACTCCAGCCCTCACCAACACTCTGCCCTTGGGGAAGCGAAAGGAACAGGCTCCCAGACTGCCCCTGAACAGAGCTCAGATGGTCAACAAGTCCAGTTCATGGCAGGAAAATCCTTCCCATGTACATCCCTCATCCACCACAGCTCTATTAGAGTTCTGACAGCATGGAGGAACCCTACTCTGATTTCAAAAGCACACATTTGTGGCACTGACCCATTTCTGTGCCTCAGCAAGAGGGCTGCTGCTCCCCTGAGCTACTGGAGGACTCTTTACTTGAACTGTGGGACAGCCAGCCCAGCTGTGAGGGGAATTTGGTGCTTGGGGATTTTGGTGCTTTCTTGAGGGATTTTAACACCCCAAGCCCCATTTTATACCTCTGAATTTCAAAATTATATCTTAATTGTAACTTGTTTGTATTTATTCATCTTTATTATGCTTCTACTCCATTTTACTTATTTTCAAGGGATTCTTAAAAGGATTTGGGGGATTTTTTTCGGGGGTTTCTTGGTTTTGCCAGGTCTTAACACACAATGCACCTTTTCAACCCCCTATGGTTTAAATGTAACTAAAACATAGCCTTAAATATTTCATACTTGTTCAAATTTATTCCATCTTTGTCTGTTTAATTGAAATGTTGAGGAACTGCTCCCACCCTCCCCCCCCCATCCCATCCAGCCAATCCCTGAGGGGAGTTTGGCTGAGGCAGGAACTGCTCCTGCCTGCCCCCATCCCGTCCAGCCAATCCCTGAGGGGAGTTTTCCCCGCCCGTGGTTTGGGCGGGAGCCGCCCCCCCATAGTCAATCCCTGAGGGGGGAGCGGCCGAGGCGGGAACTTCTTCCTGCCCCCCCCTTGCCGATCACTTCCCCCCTCCCCTGCCTCGCTTCCACTGCCCCCTCGTGACTCTGAAATTTCCCCAGCTGCCCCAGTCTGGTTTATACTGGTTTATTCTTTCCCCTCCCCAGGTAGAGGAGCTCCAGTGCCCCCCATCCCCCAGAGCATAAAATTCACATCGCTAGAGTTTCGTGTCCATAAAGGAAGCAGTGGAGTCCCTTGATTCGAACAAAGGGAGAGAGTCCATGAGGCGTGTGTCCAGTGGGGTCTCTCTCAATTAGTTGGAGCAAGTAGCCTTCTTTTCTCCTCATTTCCCAGCCGCATTTTCTTCTCATTCACTTTCCCCATTGGCTGAGGTATTAGGAAGGTACTCGGGACATCCCGATCTGCCTATCCATGCCCCACTTAGTGTGTACCCTCCATAAAACACAGGATGCATGATCATTACAACTAACTAAATCAATTTATATTTTCTGCAAACTTTACTAATTGACATGGACTGCTCCTCAGCCAGGTTCATGCTAAACTTTTGAACTTTGTGTAAAAGAACAAAGACTTCATAGGACTGTGAGAGATGAGGAGATGTTTTGCTGAAGCCAAAGGTTCTTCTCCCCTCCCTCCCCCATGCCACTGGTACTCACACACGGCCATGGCCTGAGGGGACACCCTGGTGGCCTTCAGGTGGGAGCTGGTGAGGGTGTCCTGACCAAGAGCCTGCAGGGCTTCAGCCCCTTCAGGGGAGGCTGGGAGGAGCTGCACCCTGAAATGGCCCCCGCAGCCCCTCAGCCATGCGGCTGCACTGGTGCATGACTGGCTCCATGCATTTGGAGGTGGGAAGGGGTCTCAGGACGTCCAGGGCGGCTTCTGGAGGAGCTTTGTGGGGGTTACAGTGGCTGGGGAGCTTCAGGGCATCTTGGGGAAACAGGGGCAATTTGGAATGGGGGAGAATATGGGAGGGCTAGGGATCAAGGTTTTCTGTGTCTTTAGAGGTGGGGAGGGGACTGGGGGGCTGATTTTGGGGCCTGCTCTGATTATTGGGTACCCACCCCACCTCAGCAAAGGGCCAATGGTTTTTTTTCTTCTCCTGTCCAGGAGGGAGGTGGGCTTTGAAGATCCCACCTTATTTGTGGGGGGTCCCTTTGTCACCAAAACAAGCAGGAAAACAAAACAAAACAAAACAAAAAACCAAACCAAACAAAACAAAAAAAAAACCTCAAAAAACCCCCTCAAAACAAAACAAAAAAGCTTCTTCAACAGCATTTTTAGTGTTAGAGAATCCAAGTCATTACCTTATTCTGGCCAGAATGTTGTTCTCGCCAGGATGTGCAACAAATCATTTAATCTACACATTGTCCAGGTGTGCAGAGAAAATAATTCCATCACTCATGAATTTTACTAGATTTTTCAGATACTTACACAGTCAAAACCCATCGAAATGCATCTTGCAATGTACACTGGTCCCACATTATGCAGTTCTCAGTATTTGGTTGCCTATTCATTACAGATCTCTTCACCTCTGATGCTAATTAGGTTCTGATTCTTATCTCTTTTCCCAGACCAGTGATGTTTGGAGTTGATTGCTGTTAATGATTGTTAATGGTCATTATCTCCTGTGTATCTTCTGTGCTACTCCCAGTCTGCTGAGTTGTTAAGCTTGTCAGACCTCACCTGCTGGACCAGTGCCTAAAAAGAAAGTTAAATTCCCTTTTCCCGTGCCAAGGGCGAATGTGGTGGATGCAGACTCAGAAGTTGTAAGCAGTCAGAAGTTGTAAGCAGTTAAATCGTTGTTACAACAGTTAACAGTTATGTTCTGAGAGTTGTTACATTACCCGTTAGGACGAAAGTATACATTCTGTACCCCTCACTCCCCCGCAACTCTGTAATGTTTCCCAGTTCCTACGTTACACTACCCATTCTGCCGAGAATATACATTCTGTACCCCTCACTCCCCCGTAACTCTGTATTCCCTAATGGTTCCCAGTTCCTACGTTCGCCATTGTCCCTCATCTCCTCCGCCTTTCCCTTCTCCCTATTTCCTGTTGCCTGCTGCTGCTCAAAAGACTCTGCCCCGTATGCAAATCACCAATATTCCCAGACAGACCCTCCCAAAGGCAGAGGTCCCAGCTAAATCTAAACATTAAGAAAACAAAAAAACTACACCAAGTGCTGTGAAACCAAGGACCATGGGCCATGGAGAGCACCTTAAACTACCAAGGAAAGACTTCACCAGAACAGCTACAACCTAGGAGGAAGAACACAACAATGAGACCCCTAGACCAAGTGAGCTGAACGGGAGATTTGTGTGTGCGAGTGAGGACTGAGACTCCCCATCCTGCTGCAGGACGGCTAGGGGACCTTTCCCTGCGACATCACTGGCTCAACTGCAGCAGCAGCAGCAGCAGCAGCAGCAGCAGCAGCAGCAGCAGCAGGCGGCGGCCTTCCTGTAGCCCCTTTCAATACAAGAGCTGCATTTAATAAAGGCTTCGGCCCTGCTTATTTATAACAGCGAACAAAACTGGCTAAAGTTACATAAAAATTTTAACCTTTGTAGCATTTCCAACACCTTCCTGATTTTGGGGTCTCTCCTGATTTTGGGTTTTCCCTCTGATTTTGGAGATCCCTTAATTTTGGCGATCCCCCCAAGACATACATCCCAGGACCTGTTCTCTTATCTGAGGAGGCTCAAGGTCCCAGCTTCTTTGGCAGATGTATTGTCCTGATATTGGAGTCTTCCACCAAGATTTTGGGATGCCCCCTGGTTTTGGAGCTCCCTTAATTTTCAGGCCTCCCCTGATTTTGTGGACCATGCAATATGTGTTCTCTTCCCACCAGGAGGGGCTGGGCAGGTCTTGGGGGTCTCTCCTCCCATCTAGGGAGGCCTGGGGCATCTGGGGGTTCCATCTACTAATGTAGGTGTTCCCCCTAATGTTGTGACCCCCCCGATTTCTGGGTTCCCAGGCCGCACATCCCAGGACGTTTTCTCCTCGGAGCTGCTCTAGTTCCACTGTGGGGGGTACCGAGGGAGTGCTTGGGATTTTCGGGGCAGGGAGGAAGCCCCCCACCCACTGCCAGCTGCTCCATGGTTTGTATCCCCCCTCCCACGCCCTTCTCATCTATGGTGGATACCAGCCTTCTACTGCCTCATGCAGGATCATCCCTGGGGAGAGTACTGGGAGTTCTGAGAGGGGATATAGGGGGATATATGTGGGGAATATGGGGGGACAGAGTCCTGAAGGTCTCTGGGTAGTCCTCAACAGGGGGACAGGAGGTGAGTTATGGGGTCCTGTGAGAGCTCCTGGCCTCTCTGGGGACAGTTATTGGGCTGCCCCTCACCTGACCCAGACTTTGCTCGTTCCTGCCACACCCTTCCCCTCATCCTTCCCACCCTGCATGGTCCTGCTCTGCACTGCCCCTCACCTGCCCCACCCCTGCCCCACCATCTCACCTGTGCAGCTCCAGTGTCTGGGTGAACTGTACCGACTTACTCCACATGGATTGGCACCAGTGCAGGGCCAGGGTATGGGGGGTCTGGGAACACCAAGAATGGCTTCCCTTGAGCCACCATCTTTGGAGACTACTGATGCCCAAAACTAGACAAGAATATAAAACTCTAGAGTTGACTCAGCTACAGAGCAGGTATCTGTTTATTCAGCTCTGGGAGTGAGGGGAATTTCTCTGCCAAAACCTCACCCCATCTTTTTCGGGTTTCAGTTGAATTTTAAAATTTCTTCTTTGCAACGTCTCATTTACAATATATTAGTAGCATACTCATATTTGCACAAAGCTGTGTCATGATTTTATAGCAGTTTGTTTCTTTCACACGTGTCAGTTCCTACTGAGGTGGTCACCAGCCTTCTTGTGAGAAACAAGAGTCCCTCTTTAAAATTTTTAAAAATATAATAAGGGATAAGAGGGACAGTAAACATCAATGGGTGCTTGGAAAACTGCCAGAAACATGCCAGGTAGCCTAAAACAATTTTTATGCACTTTTTCATTATATTGGTTAAATGCGTATTCAAGACAATCATACATATTCATACATTCCCTTCAGTTAAAATGTTGTGGGAATTCCTTTGCTCGGTTCGACCCTTGACCTGTCTTCTTAAAATACATGTCATACTGCAGAAGAAATTTGTATCTTTTATGTCCTCACAAGGCCCTCAGTTCTGTGTTTTGATAATTCTTGATAAGCGGAGGGCCAGTGGTAAATTCTTCTTTGTATTCTTCCTTTCAATGTCTTTATTCATACTTCCTCTCAATGTTATCTTATCATACAGATAAGATACTCCACAAGTAAAAGAAGCAGCACAAACAAGATTTGCAAATGCCTAGCAAGAGGTAATTATACTGAAACAAGAACTGGTGTGATTTTTTGCAAGGCTGGAGCTGTGGGAGATGGCAGGACATGAGGTTGTGTGCAGCATGTCCTCCGTGTCTTCTACATTGAATTTAGGGTGGGGAAAAGGTGAATGGGGCTATCTTTGGGACCAGGAATGAGCCCTCTGATAGGAATCCAGGCAGAAACATCAGCTTTCAGCTGAGATTTGTGTGCTGCTGTTGTGCTCTGTTCTTCTAAGACTAGCTCCAGGAGTATCTTCCACGTTGTCTTCCCACTCCCCTTTGGCTTTGTTCTGGTGAGTTTTCATGGCCAAAGTGAGTTGAAAAGACTTTTCTTTTGTGGGCTCAGGGAGGGTGCAGCAGGAATGCTGACACAAAAGAGAAAAATCTTTTTAAACCTCATCTGGAGTATTTCTGAACAGCAAGCCAGAGATGTCTTCTGGGCTGTGTTCTAAGTCACTTGCTGGGGAGCTGTGGGCTGCCCTGGGGGCAGAGTGGCCAGGGCAGCAGCAGCCGAGTGCTCTGAGATTGCGTGAGCCCATCAGTCTCTGCCTCTTGCCACACAGGTGTTTGCAGGGCAAATGTGAAGCTCTCTGCTCTTTCCTTCTGTGCAGGTGCTGCTGAAAGAGCAGGAGAGGGGTGCTTTATCACAGGCACTGCCTCCAAACTTCGGGGGGAGAGCTCAGCCAAGCCTGCCAGCAGATCCAGCAGCTCAGGCAGGAGTTGAAAGGCCAGCAAGAGAAGAGCAGGTAAGTCTGAGTAGGCAGGGAACATTGAGTGCAGGGCAAATGACAAGGGCACAAGAGGCAGCTCCTGGGACTGAGGAGGCAAGGGCTGCTTCAGGCCCTGGGACCACAGAGCCTGGCATGCTCCAGAGCTCAGCCCCAGGAAGGAGGGCTTGCAGAGGAAGCAGAGCTGGCTAGAGAGGTCAAAAGAAGTAGCTGAAAGTGTGGGATTTTGAGACAGTGTGGAAAGTGGAAAAAGCTGAGCATGAGGGCAAGTCCCAGGAAGTTGCTCTGCATTTTGTTGTCAGACCATCAAGGCAGAGCTGCAAGCTGAGCTACAGGAAGCTCAAAGTGAAATCCAGGCAGTGCAGAGGAGGCACAGGGAAGAGCTACAATGCGTCAGGGAGGAAATGAATGTCCTCCTTGAGCAGAGGGAGGCTCTACAAAAGCAGGTGAGCAAAACAGCAGTAGCACCACAGTCATCCAGGGAGGGATCAGTGGCCCTCCTGCTTTTCCATGGCAGAGCAGCAGTTGATGGAGTGATCCCTGGGGCTGCCTGGCCCTGTGCTCTGCAGGGCAGCTGTTCTGAAGGACACTCAGTGCTCTGCTGAATCTCAGCTGCTGACTTGGACAGCTGGGCTAGTGCTCTGGCTTGTTGGCCAGCAAGCATCAGCAAGGATTCCTGCTGGCTTCTTCTTTCTAGCCTTGGTTTGGGAGGTGTCTTTTCAGGTGTCCTTTGGCCCACTTAAAGATTGAAACAAGCTGTCCATATCCATTGTCAATCTGGTGTTGTCAGGACTGGAGGAATGGAAAGTTGTCCTTGACCTTTTCTCACAGCCTCTGCTGTGGCTGACAGACACAAGCTGTGGCTGTGGGCCTCTGACTGCTCTGTTCTGTTTGGCTGGAGGTGGGAGAGTTGATGTCTGAGCTGGCAGCCTCCCGAGAGTCCCAGGAAGCGATTGTCCAGAGAGCACAGCAAGATGTGAGCTGGGCACAGGATCAGTCAAGGCAGAAGCTGTTGGAGCTTGAGCACACCAAGAAGCTGCTGGAAGAGGCAGAACATCAGAACAAGGAGCTGCAAGTGCACCTGCAGAACCTGGAGAGGGAAAGGAGTCAACGGGAAGAAGGGGCTCAGCAAAATTCAGAATTGCAGGCTTCTGTGGATGTCCTAGAGAGGGAAAAAGCAGGTAAATGAAAGCCTGTGGGACTCTGCATTGTGGTGAATGGATTCCCTCTTTGCCATCTTTGCACCTGCCAGGGCTCTGGCAACATGTCTAAGTGTCTGATTGTCAGCTCTTCTATCTCTGATATATCTCATTATCTGAATATTGTGTGTCATTTTCTTTTCCTTTAAGTCATCAGTTGAAGTTTTTGTGAAGGTAAAGGCTTTTGGGGTAGCTCTTTCCCTCTGGGGACTTTTATGTGTTTTGGTTTAGATGGGTGTGTTAACACTGCCTCAAGCTGCAGTGTAAGGAGGTGGATACATCCATCAGCTCCAACTTGGTCCTGTAACTTGAAGCATCTGGGATCTGGATCAGCCTGGAATCTGATGCCTTTTCTGGGCAGAACCATCTTAAGGCCCTGATTGTGATCTAGGCCAGATTGTCCTTGAAGGCATCACAAGATACAAGAATGTCTCTGTTGGCGTCATTCCTCAAAAAATATTCCCCCTTCTGCCTGGAGGGTGTCTGGCAGGGTCCCTGGCACTCTCCACAGTCACAGGCATTCCTGACTGTACAAAGATTGCAAGAAACAAGACCAAGGGTAGGGGGGCTCTCCCAGCTGATTCAAGTGCTGCCAATCTTCAGTTGCCCCCATGGGATTCTTCTTCCCCCAAGAAGAAGACAGAGGAAGACAGGGCACCTTTTGCTTGCCTGGAGGCTTTCTGTGTGTTCCATCAGGTGTGCCTCTGTGGATGCTACACGCTATCCCTGAAAGGGCTCCTGGGACCTCATCTCCCCCTTAAGGTAAGAAACACTTTCTTATGACAAACCTCATGTTAGAGAAATATTCACCCCCCCCCTACAGAAACACCCTGTTGTCTTTTAGAATTGCTAGTGTTCTTTAACTTTTTTAAATGATTGTTCTTTTCTCACTTAGAATCTTTAAGTAATTGGATATATTTCAAGTTCTCATTTTACTGGTTAGATTTCAATCTCCTAATCCCTATAAAAAACCCCTTGTTATGCTGTATATTTGGATTTTGCTAGTGGAACCCTTTGAAGAATAAAGCTATCTTTGGAATCTCTGCTGCGATCCCAAGATCTCATTCCTAGCTAGCTGAGAAGGTCTGCAAGCAAAGATGAACCTCTGCTGCCTGCCTAATTGTTGGGCACTGCTTGCAACTAAGAAGCCTTGTAGCTGCATTATGCCTCGAGGCCCCCAGGAGTTCTGTGGACCCGTGGCTGCAGGAGCCAGAACCATCCTTGCTCTGGCAGCTACAGTGCTCCAAGTGTCTGTAGCCACTTCTGCTTTTGGCCTTTGTTTCTCCGCTGAAGTAGAATGGGTGCTGGTAAATCTTAAGGAACGTCCCAGAGATCCCCTGGCTGTAGGGTGCTGCTCCTCCTACCTGGACATACAAGATGGGGGAAGGATCCATGTTGACTAAACCTCCCTGCCTTGGAGCATGGTAAGTCAGAAGAAAATTGTTCCTCTCCCCTAATGTCTTCATTGCAAGACTTTGTTAATTGTATTCACATTCCCATGTCACAAAACAAGGCAAGGCATGTACATATGCAGGGACTCCCCTTTTTCAGGAACAAAAGGAGTGTGGGCACATGCTGGGCTGTGGCTGCAGGGGGAGCAAACCAGCCAAGTTGTTTAGACAAAGCTCATCATGACAGAGCAGTTTTTCTCGAGGTGTGTGCATTATAAAATGTCATACCATGTAGTAATGAGTTGCATGCTTTCCTTCTGGCTGATTCTATCTCTGGAGGAAAAGAAACCTGTGCCTCAGGACACTGAAGAAAAGAACCTAGAAACTGAACCATCATCTGTCTCA
>NW_027635344.1:0-30669 GCF_903797595.1 Erithacus rubecula | reverse complement strand
GTGCACCTCTGAAGCCCTCAGCCGTCTGCTGGAGGACAAAGAAACCACCAGGCACGCGATGCTACAAAACCGAGCGGCCGTCGACTCCTGCTCCGTGCCCATGGTCATGGCTGCCAGAAGCTGGAGGGGCTGTGCTGCCTCAATCTATCATCCAGCAGTGAATCCATCCACAGGAGCATCCAGCTCTTAAAGGACCAAGTAAAGGACATCAAAATGTAGAAGGGCAAGGACTGTCTAGAAGGACTGCTTTGAGGATGGGAACTGAAGGGATGGGCAACTTCTTTTATCAAGGACATTTTATTATTCTCTTTATCATTTTTATTGTTTCACTCATCGTTCCATGTTTAAATAATTGTTTGCAAACATCTGTAGGAGAAGCCTTTTTAATAAAATAGAAAGGGTAGTTGTGGGAGCCCTGGAACATGCCTGAGGGGCAGAAATCATCATACTCGGGAGAAAGAAACCCTAAAACCTGTTGGAGGGACACTAAGTACATTAAAAAGAACTACTTCCACCGTACAGCCCTTTGTGGTTTTATTTTAATGTACCAGAATTCTGTTTTCCTGCTTGGCCCGTTGGCCTCTCCACCCCTTTTTCCCCCTTATATGTATGTTCCCTAAAATGTTCTCTTTTCCCTGTCACCCATTGGCCCCATTCTGCTAAAGAGCCCTTCCCCATTTTATGCTATTGGTTGTCCCCCTTTTCCCTGACACTGCCCCACCCCTGACATGTCAGTCCATCGGCCCTGATGCTCTGCTCCATCCCCTTTCTTGCCTGTATTTGAACCTTGACACTCCAGTTTTCCTTGTCTTTACCCCTGGACCCTTCACTGGTGCTTGGAATAACCTGCCCTGTGGAACCCCATTCAAAGAGCCTTCTTGCTTCTCCTTCCTTTGTTGCCTGGATTATCTGCAGTGTGTGGGTTTGCTTTTCCCAGTGAGTCTGCCTGTGCCACTGAAGTGACTCTTCCTCCTTCACTGGAGACACTTTTGGAGGGTTTTGGCACCTCACCACCACCTCACGCCACAACATCTCACACCCCAAGCAGGGCCTGTTCCTTTTTCCCTATACAACACACACTGGCCACGAGAAATGCAACGCTCATGGCTTTAGCACATTTCTCCCAAAGGAATGAGTCCAGTGTGATGAAAGGACTGAAATTCTGACTGCTCAAACCAAGAGCCTTATTTCCACCTGTTCAACAACGTCTCAGAGTCCAGCCCAGAGGAGCAGACAGAGTAGATTTAAATAAATGAAAACTGTATTTCTAAGTGAATTCAGTAAAAAAGAAAGTATATACAATAAAACTATGTACATGAAGAAACAAGTCTCTGCATCGGTCTGTTGGATCGTTGCCCAAGATAGATTTGTCTCTGTTGTGAGAACTGCTCATAAATAAATGGGATGGTATCTTTGTGGACTGCGATGCACCCTGCAGGTTGGGCACGTGTGAGCAGTCTCCAGGGCAACAGGGAGGCACCGACTGCAGAAGACGTGGCCACACATGGTCGCCACAAGCTGTCGTCCATGTTGCACAATCTGGAAGAAAGAAAGCCACAACATGTATTTGGAGAAAGAATTGGAGTATGCTGCTCCATTGGCACCAGGCAAAGGAGACTTTAGAGCATCTGAAATCAATTAGAATAATGAGGGGCCCACAGATCTGCCAGTGCCATCTTGGCAAGGGCTTCTCCCTCCGCATTCACCACCAAGAAGTGACTTGTGGTGCTTCACAGGAAGGGCTGTGCTCCCAGCCAGATGCCCACAGCATCCCACATCAGCCAACTGATTAGTGCAGCCCCCCTTCTGGAATTCTGCTCCTCCCACAAAGCAGAAAGGATGAAAACAGGGTCCTTACCTCTGAGTAAAAATCCATGCAAATTGGACACCTAATGACAACTCCTTGCTGTGCACTAGAGGGAACAGAACAAGAAATATGTTAACATGCAGCTGTTAATATCATCACACTTCAATGGTTATTGATACACAAAATCTCACATAACCATGCAACTGCACTGACTAGCCTTTGACAATTCCTTGAAAGGATCCTGCTGTCTTTTAACACACTGCTTGCTGCATTTAATGAGGATTTGGGGTCACCCTGCCCTTAGGAATAGAGTGTCCTGGTTTTCATGAGTAGAATTATGCATTCAGTCACCCAGCTCTGGGGTGTGAAATAACAGCAATCTCTAGTGTGGCAGCTTTCTGTATGGAAGCTTTGACTTCCAGGAGGTCATGAGTAACAGCTTTGTAACCACAGCATCCAGCTGCACGTACAGGAAGTGGAATACTGAGCTATGGCCTGTGTCCAATCCCCCTTCCTTCCCATACCTCCACACTAATTCCCTAAGGTTGTGTGCAGAGCTGTCATTCATGCCTTGGGCAGCCTTTTTCTCCCAAACTGCAAGTGGTATCCTTTGATCATCATGGAACATGGGAGAAGGAGGGAATTGAGTAGGGAGGGCTTGAAAGATAAACCAGGTATAGCTGTATAACTTAGTCCTACATAGAAAAGGAAAGAAGGTACAAAATCCCATGTTTGGTAGGGCATGAGCCCTACATACATACTCTGAGCTTTGAATGTCCTCCTCCTCTGCTCCCTGTTCTGCAGGGGATGAGTCAGCTACAGGTTCTTCATTAGCTCCTCTTCCATTTCCAGAGCCATCCAGCTGGTCGTGACTGTTCACTCTAGCATTTCTCCTTTCTTCTTCATGCACTGCAATTTAATTTTCAGAAGTTAGATCTATTTCTCTCTCTCCATGGAGCTAGCCTTGAAATCAGTTATCAAAATTGTCAGTAATGGACTCTCTTCAGCTGGGTTTAGCACAAGCTTTCACAAACTAGTTTCCCAAAGGATAAGGCTGCACCTTTCCAGACATTTTGACTACTCTGCTTCAAACCAACACAAAGTATTTGATCTGTTCTCTATACACATAGCTAAAAAGGTCACCTCCGAGATTCTAAAGGACAGTCACTAAAAAATATAAAATATTTTGGAGCAGAGCCCCTTAGAAAATGAAATCATCTCCCTACTGAGTTAAGGTAATTTCAGAATGGCGTTACACGTAATGTGCCGTGTAGAACATGTAGAAGATTTCTGCAGCAAGGCTGATCTTTGTCTCGATACATTTGATCTTTAAAAATTTTCATGCCAATTCCTGGTAAGGAGATTTAGTCCATCAAATAGACAGGAATTAAGAAACAAGCACTAAGTGATGTCCACAGGACAGTAAAACAACTTCCTTGTTGGTAGAACTGCCTTGTTAAGGTTCAGGCCTTGACATGCTTCAAGGAGCTCAGACCCAGGAGAAGGTTAACAAAGCTCAGGGAGAAGGATGCCCACTGAGAGTGGACACAAAGAATGCAGAGTTGAGGGGCCAAAAGGACATATGGCACAACTCCCAAGATAAAGAAGAAAATGTGAAACCCAGCTCTCCTGAAATCAACTCTGACTGGTACAGAGAAATTCCTGCAGGGGCAGACTGCAACCACCAATTCATGGAGCAGCAACTCAAGAAACTCCCCAGGCCAAAAGAAGAGAGACACTCAGCCATGGACTGAAGGGGAATAATTACAGTGAGAAGTGACACGGCTGTTAACCAAAAGCAAGCAGAACACTAAGAAGATAACCATGCCACTTGTAACCAATTAACGCCAATTCCTTTATTTGCTAAACTGTAGAAATAATGGAATTTTGGATGGTGAGTGTGTCTGATTTGTGAAATACCACTGAGCATCCAGACAGGCACAACATGCAAGTAAACAGACAGTGTCTCTCTCTAGTGTACAATTATTGACCAGCTGCAGCCCAGTAACAAATCCACTTCTTGTGGACAACATCTTGACCAAGTTTCATGGAGATCAGTTTTTTAAGGCCCAATCTGTAACAGCCAGGGGGTGAAGAAATGATGTCTGCATTTTAACTCTCAGAAACCGCAGGCAACAATGACTCTGCAACTCCAGTTGCTTTTGTCCGTGTGACAATAATCAGTAACTAATCAATTAAAACTATAGAAAGAGTCACCAAATTAAAGTTCCCTTCTGCATAAGTATTCAGCCACCACTTTCATTGCACCACATTTACTGCAGAGATTTTCCACTGTGTTTGATAGAGGCCATCACACAAACATTGGCTCAGTTCTCTAACACCCTGGCCAGAGGCTTCAGCCTTGTCCTTTGCCTTTTACTAAAAGCAGTTTCAACCCCTGCTGCCAGATCTTATTGGAAAAGAACAAGAAAGATAACTATTGCATTTTAGATAAAAGTCCCTTCCCAACTATAAAACATCAACTCACCTTCAAAAAACTTCCATTGGTGCACATGAGAAGGGAGAGAAAAAAGATACAGTTAGGTTTGGTGAGCCCCCCTGGTGCTGCATGCAAACCTCAGCTCAGAGAGCAGTTAAAGCAGAGCAGGTGAGGAAGGGTGGGGTATCACCCTCTAAGTTTGGTTAAGAACATTCAAAGCAAGAGAACAGCGAGCTGCTGCTTAGAGAACAAACAAATGGGTGCTGCTGATTCTGCTCCCACTACTGCAGCAAAATGGAATTGAACTGGGTAGAAACAGAGGCAGCTTAGGAACCACCTGAACACCCTCATCCCTCCTCCCCGTTCCCTAATTCAGATTGGCCTAGAGCTCTTTCTTTTCCTTGTTTCCGCTCCGGGGCTCGGCTTTGGGCTCCTGCAAGATGCAAACATCCCCTGAAACGAAAAGTAAAACCCTCCCGGAGCCCCCCATGATAGATTTGGGGCGAGCTCCCCCTCCCAGCTCACCTGCGGGTTCTTGGGGGGGCGATTCTGCCGCTCCCGGGGGAAGCTGCGGTCTGTGCGGGCGTGCGGCAGAAGCGAGTGGTTCCAAAATCGCTCCTCCTTTTCCTGCCGCTCTGCCTGTGTCCCTCCTCTTCCTCCCGCTGCTTCTCTTCCGTCTCTTCCCGCTCCTCCTCTTCCTCCCGCTCCTCCTCAGCTCCCAGCGGTCTCCCAGCGCAGCCAGAGCCGCTGGAACTGGGGTGCCAACCGCCCTGAGAAACCCCCAGGTCCCTCCCAGGACCCCTCAAATCCCTGGAACCGAGCGTCCCCCGCATCCCCTGGAAGATCCCCCCGTGTACCCAAGCAGGTCGTTATTTAACATCTCTATTTTTACCCTGGGTTTGGGTGTTTGGGAAGGACAAAGAGAAATGCAATGAAAATCCAGGCCACGGGGAGGATGTGCAGCCCCCAGCCAGGTGTCTTCCCAACACGGATCAGCAGCACCAGGGCTCAGGGGGGCTCTGCCCACCGGGGGTCCCTGGGGATCATCCAGCACGGATCCTGCCATGGGGATGGAGCTGCAGCAGGGCACTGTCTTGGTTTGACAGACAGGTGTCTGCTGAGGAGCTCTGGAGCTTCTCTTGAAATGGAAAATGTAAACTCCCTCCCTCTAAATTAATATGACTTGGAAATTAAGGAGCATTCTGGCAAAGCTATGGGATTTAGAATAACAGTTTTTCACTGGGAAAATGAAAATAAAAGTATAGTAATATAACGACCAAAACTCTGGCAAGGTCAGAATGCAGCCTGTAACCCTGTTGCTCAGGGTGTTGGTTACAGTCTGAATAATGGTACCTGTAGTTTTCTTGGAGGGGCCGATGTGGTTTTGTTGAAGCAATGATTTTGGGGAAGGGTGTAGTTACTTTTTTAACATCTAGTGGTGATGAAGATAGGCCTGGTCTTCTTCTGGGAATTTAGTGGGAAAGGCTGCTCTGATGTTTCAAATTTCAGATTTTATTTAGGCAGAAAATACTTGGCTTTTCTCCTTGGGTGGGGCATCTCCCATAAGGTATAACTCCTTGTGGGGAGGAGTTCTGAGGGATGGGTCATGGCAGAGATAAGGAGCCCTGCTCCACCTGGTTTCAGCAGATGGTGATAGAATGTATACTTCTGCTTGCATCTTGCATTGCAACTTAAGACATGATCTACTCCTTATTCTATTACCATCTGCATCCCACCTTAATTGATACATTCTTTCAACTCTGCTATATATTTTTATCCACAGTGAAACTTTACAGACAGTTCTCACTTAAGATTTGGTTTTTCTGTGGTACTCAGTGGGTTTCTTTATCTTTCTGCATTACCTAAAAGTGTAACTAGGATTTTGAGCAAAACCAATTGTACGGATGGGTTTGCCTTTGCTTGAGGTGGGCCTAATCTAAACAATCTTAAAATACCTTTTATGTGTACTACAGAGACTTTATCCCCATGCACTGTGTGCAAGGCTTCAGACTGGGCAGGGCTTGCTTGAGTGATGGACTCTCAGGTGTTGACTATTTAGGTGGCTTTTGTTAAGTTCATTTCGCAATTTTTGGATGTTTCCCTGCCAAGTGCCTTTAGGGTAATTTTAAGGAGTCTGTTGTACAGTTCAACTTTCCTGGCAGCTGGTGTGTGATAAGGGATATGATCTATTTATTCAATATCCTGGTTTTTTGCTGAGGTGTTTCTAAGGCTGTTCTTGAAATGGGTCCTGTTGTCAGACGATTCTCTCAGGGGTGCTGTGTCTTTATAGGAGTTGTTTTTTTTGGCTTCAGATGGTTTTTTGAGTAGTAGTGTGAGGTACAGGGTGGGTTTCTAATGATCTAGTGGTGCCTTCTACAATTGTGATCACGTAGCACTTGCCTTGGGGGGTTTGAGGCAGTGTGATGTAGTTCATTTACTCAGCTTCTTTATACTTATATTTGGAATACTGCCCCCCATATTAGAGAGGCCTTATAGGCTTGGCCTGCTTGATTTTAGCACGTCTTACAGTTATGAATAACTTGAGAAATGCAGTTTATAGTTAAATCTGCTTTTCAGTTTTGTGCCTACTTATAGGTGACATTTTTGCCTTGATGGCTTGAGGCAGTATGAGCCTATTGAGCTAGGAACAACTCTCCCTTATGTTGCTAATTTAAATTTATTGGTGACATCTCTATTTTTGCAGATCGATCTACTTGCTCCTTGTTTTAGTGTTCTTTATTAGCCTGACTTTTGGGGACTTGACCATCTACATGATGGACTTTTACAGAGAGTTTGTCTGAGTGGCAATGTTTTTCCATTCATCAGCAGCCTGAATTGGTTTTCCTTTATGTTGCTAACTAGCCTTTTTTCACCTTTCTAGCTAACATCACAGAACATTGGTTACTATTTATGATTCAATATAAAGGTAGAGCTTTGGCCAGTTCTCTCTTTCAGCAGTGTCCAGGGCCAGCTGAATGGCTTTGAGTTCAGCAAGTGCACTTGATTCACCTTCTCCTTCAGTAGCTTGTGTGACTCGTTGTGTGGGGCTCCCTGCAGCCACTTTCCACTTCTGGTTCATCTCAACCATGAGACAGAAACTGTCAGTGACAAGAGCACAGCGTGTTTCTTGTGCTGGTTCTTGGTTGTATGGTGGAGCTTTTTAGCCTGGGTTACTTGTTTCTGCTGCTTTTTGTTAGTGAGACTAAAGTTTTTATCTTGTGGCCGGTTTGAACTGTTTTTAAAATTTCAGGGTGATTTGTGTTTCTAACACAGCCGTGCTGTGTGATGAGAGCAATCCATGGGCTCCATGTGGTGTGGGTGGCGTGGTGGGTAGAGGAGCCTTTTCTTTAAACATCCACCCAGTCAGGGTGCCAGCAGGAGTTGTGCTTTTGTACTAATTACTTTTGAAGTGGCTTGAACTTTCTTATTGTAGGCGAAAAAGTTTTGGTTTTTTTTTTTTTTTGGTGAGAGTAGTTTGCTTCAGACTTTGTGTAACTTTGACTCTAGAATTCTAGTGCTCGGCCTCGAGTCTCCCCAGGCACCTTCTGCTAAAGGCTCCAGGACAAGCCATTGTTCTTGGCTGCAGAGTAAAGCACATTCCTCACCTCTGGTCCCCTCTTGACTGGGCCAAGGGCACTGCATGAGCAATTTTCTGCTTGGTCTGGGTGAAGGTTTGTTGCTGTTCAGGGCCACAGCTGGAATTGTTCTTCTTAGGGTGACCAGGCAGAGAGGGCTCACAATGTGGCTGCACTCAGGAATGCATTCTCTAAAAGCCTATGGCCCCTAGGAAAGCTTGTGTTTCCTTCTTGCTGCTTGGTGGAGACACTGTGATGATCTCATTGATCATTTCAGTGGGGATCTGGCTCTGTCCATCTTGCCACTCTACTCCCAGGAACTGGATCTCTCAGGCAGGTCCCTTGACTTTGCTCTTCTCCATGGCGAAACCACACTCCACCAGAATCTGGATGATCCTCTCTCCTTTCTCAAATACTTTTATTGCCTTGTGTTGCCCCACACAATGATGTTATTGATGTATTGAAGATGTTTTGGAGCTTTACCCTTTTCCAGTGCAGCCTGGATCAGCCCGTGGCAGATGGTGGGGCTGTGTTTCCACCCCTGGGGCAGTCGGTTCCAGGTGTGCTGCACGTCCCTCCAGGTGAAAGCAAACTGAGCCCTGCACTTTGCTGCCAAAGGAATGGAGAAAAAAGCATTGGCAATGTCAATGGTGCCACTTTGCTGCCTTGGGCTCCAGCTCCTCCTGGAGATCCAGCGTGTCCAGCACGGCAGCGCTCAGCACTGGAGAATCAACGACTGGGAGAGAGAGGGGGTCTACTGACTGCTGATCAGAATCCAAATTCACTCTCAGCTACATGTGCTTATATATCATTTTTAGGAAAGCTTTTACCACATTGGTTGGGTTAAACATCTCCCAGACAAGCTTACACATTTGCAACATTTCTATTTGATTCATTCTTCTTTCCTGTCACCAGTCTTGATCCAATCTTCATGGAGTCTTCAAAACTCTGTTTGCTCTTGCCAAGGCATCTTGGTTATCAAGCTGCTTATGCTAATTAAATCCAGAATACTCTGTCTTAGCTCCCACAGTGGAGTGACTTCATTCAAGGCACAATAGCCTACAGTCAATTTCTATTGTCTGTATGACTGGGCCACAGGCAAACTGGGGCTGTTGAAGGGTGAGTGGGTTTTACTGAGCATCCTTTGACTTTCTAGCCAAAATTTTATGGGTGAGGTTAATGGCATCTTGATTCATCTGATACTGCTGGCTGTGTGCTGTTGAAGTGTGTCACGATCCGCCCAACCCGAGTGGGAGTCGTGACTGGTTCTTTTATGGATCTCAGAGCGCAAAAGACACAGCAGGGGACAAAACCAGTTTACTTTTACAGAAATGCACTTTATTTAGTGCCAACCAAAATGCAATAGTGGGACAGAGAGAGAGAGAGAAAGGGGGGTCGGGATTATAGCTACCAAGACGGGCAGACGAATCCTCGTGGAGCAGCCAATAGATGTCTGTTGCCATCTGGGGAGGTCTCGAGGGTCTCCTCTGAGAAAGTCACTTTTATAGTCCTTTCCCAAAATGAGTGGCTTCTGGCCAAAAGGTGGGAAGATTTATGGACTATTGTATGTGGAGCTCGTTACCCTGAGGAACAGGTGGAAACCAGATGCTTCAAGGCTCACCAAACCATCTTTATTGTTATGGACACACGCAGGGCAGCCCATACTGAGCAGTCAGTATACTGCCCACCATCTTCTTTCCAGCTGCCCTGTATTTGCACTCCTGCAAATGCTGCTGGTGCACTCAGGCTCTCCATTCCAGGCAGTCTGGAGCTCCTGCTCAAACCCATCACTCTGTGTCCCCTCTTGGATGGAATAAAAGCAAACAACACAGGATGTGCAGAGAACATGAACTTTATTCACTTTACTATTCTAAAAATCTACACTACAGGGGACTATGGGGTAAGAACCTTATGCCTAACTTACTTAAATATTTAGAACCAGAACACTAAGGGGAAGGTCAGCTTCTTGTAGAAAGGTGGTGGGGGTTGCTACAGATAAGGGTGGGGTGTCTCTAAGGCTTAAGATGGGGAATGTCACCGTGCCCGGGCTGGCACGGGTCACACATTCCCTGCAGTGCTCTGCACGCGGTGCTGGAGCTGGAGGTCAGCGCTGGGGCAAGATTTAGGATCTCCTCCTGCTCCTCCTCCGGCTGGCCCCCTGTGCTGCTCTGTTGGCCTGGGCCCTCTGCTGGGAGCAGCGTTGCAGGCACAGCTGCAGCAGGGTGCGGTTGTTCCTCAGCAGCTGGACCAGCTCTGTGGGACAGCCTTGTCCTGGGCAGCAGCTGCGGGGCCTCTGGTGCTTCTGCTGCAAGGCAAAGCACAGGGATCCCGATGGAAGGGGCAGAGGGGCAGAGCAGGGCCCCTCTCTGGGCTGCCTTTGGCCTCTGAGCAAGAGAGCCAGGCCTGGCCAGGCTGCAGCAAGCAGAGCTCTGGCTGCCTCTGCCTGGGGCTGTCCCTGGGCTCAGCCCTGGCCTGATTCCCAGCCAGAGGCTCAGCTCCACTCTGCCTTGGGGCCTTGGCCAAAGGGCTGCCCAAAAGGTCCAAGCCCATCATTCCTGCCTGACCCCCCATCCCTCACCCTTCTCCAGCGTCTCCAGCACCCTCTGTAGCGATGCCATGCCAGGACAGTGCCTGTGGCCAGCAGCTGCACCAGCAGGCATGTCCAGGACTGCCACGATATGTCTACGTATGAGGTGGTCGGCTCAGGGTCCCTGTCCTGCAGCTCCAGCTCCTCGAGATACAGGCCCGTGCCCGGCCCAGGATGGCTGGATGGGTCGGGACGATGGCCCAGGAGCAGCAGCAGGTAAAAGCGCAGGAGCCAGGGGACCGGGTCGGCCATGGTGCTCTGGGGAAGCTGTCAGCAGCACACACGCTCTGGACGTCTGTCCTTGCCAAGGTGTGCCCAGGCTGTGGGGCACGGTGGTGGCTGGGGACAGTTGCCAGGCACCATGCTGCCCCAGAGGCTGTGATGTCACAGAATCCAAGCACTGGCTTGGAAGAGTTCTGGGAGATCAACTCCAGCCTGTGATCCATGGTTACCAGGGCAAGCAGATCTGAGCCTGGAGTGCTATGGCCAGGCTTACCTTGAACACCTACTGCAACGGTGACTGCACCAGTGCCCCCTGGGGCACACCATTCCCATATCTCATGCCCCTTTCTGGGCAGCAGTTCTTCCTAATGTCCAGTGTGCACCTCTCTTGGCACAGCTTCAAACCCTTTCTTGTCCTTGCCCATCTCTGAGACGGCTGGCACTGCCTTGGTGTTGTTGCAGTATGTTTCAGTAAAATAGAAATATAAAATTAGTAGTAGTTTTCCTAAGGACTGATCAAGTAGCTTAGGCCCTGAGTTGGCAAGAGTGAGGGGTATTCAGTTAAGTAAATTTATGTGTGTACCGAAGTAGAACTTGCTGAAACAGTAAAAATGTTACTCTCTTAAATAGTGCATTGTTTATCTACATGATGTATGTGACTTGTTGCGAGGGTGCGGAGCCGCTCGTGGAGGAATAGCGAGGGGATCAGCCAGATAATCAATGTGATTGATAAAGCATAATCCAACTTTATTGGGAGCATCAGACAGTTTTATAGCCCAACATAGCATAAATCAGCATTATTCATATTAGTACAATCTTATTGGTTTTTACTATGTACGCCTTCTCTTATTATTGGTTATTGCAAGTGTGAGATAATCACGCCTACTGAATTTCTAGCCAAAAAGCATACGTGCTATTCAGCTGCTCCTACTTCCCTTATTCTTATATTTATTGCTATATGGTATCCATCCCAGGGTTTTACCTCGCTTGCTATGTGCTTCCCTGGAAGTTAAGGCCTTGAGTGAACAATGGGCATATGTATTACTTATCGACTAACTCTGCAAATTATGCTAGCTGCATTGCTTTTGCAAAAGTCTCTTAAAAGCAAACACTGCTGCTCAGCAAAATCTGCTTAAGAGCAAGGCCTAGCTACTACTTAGCAGGAGCTGCTCTCCTGCAACAAGGCCTCAGCTGAGCCATGTCCACAGTGGTGTCCATGGCTTTCTAACCAATTCTCAACAAATGAACACTAAACAATGGATTTCTCTGGCTTCAGACTCTATAACTATTGGAAAAAAACGAGTAAAACTCACATATCAGGGAATGATTGCATCTGCACATCCCGTCGACCTGTAGATGTTGCAATTTCTGTCACACTTCCCGGGAAGAATCAAGCAGTGCCTTGACTCTCTAATTCTAAAGACATCAAGTAAAAAGCAGGATCTGAAGGGGGAACATGTCAATCATCCAACAGCTGCTCTGGAAGAGCATCAGTTCCTGGAAGCCAGGAGACGAGCTTTAGAAATGCCATGAGGCGGCGTTTTAGAGACCGCATGGCAAATGCCGCATGGTCTCTAACTTTGTTCATTAATAAAATCACTTTTACGGGACTCCTCTGTCTCCTTTGGGCACACAAACCTCTGGCCATGTGAATTTTCCCGCACAGTGCCAGGGCCTCTCTCAAACATCCCTTGCCCGGCTCGACCTCCTGCCGGGGCTGCAGGAGGCTCCCGGCTCCATCCCAGACTCACTCCCAGCTCCCAGCGCCCGCAGCTCCCGCTCACCCCAAGCTCCCGGTGGTTCAGGGCAGCAGCGGCTCCTTGGCCCGATGCCCGGGCCGGGCCCAGCGCGGGAGCCGCTCCTCAGACGAGGGTTCCGAGAAATGGCGGAGCGCGGGAAAGGAACGGGAGTCCATGAGGTGCACAGAGCCCGCCCCTCGCTGCGATTGGCTGATTCTGCCGTCACTCCTCCTCCTCGTGTGCTGATTGAGCAAAACCAGGGCAAGCCCGACCCCGGTCGGGACCGCCGTCAGGACGCTCCTGCCGCAGCTGTCCAAGTTTAGGACAAATTTGGGGAAAAAGAGCTCCAAAGGGCCCCCCCCCCCCTTTCTTTTTTACAATTCCTTCCTTCACTGAGCTCAGAAAGAATTGTTCTTGTGGTGAAAATGGAAAAAAACTTTTTTATTAACAAAAATACAAAAGAAACACTCCCCCAACCCAAACCCAGATGAGACAAACCCAGCCGGTCCTCGCCGGGGAGAGTGGCAGAGCCTCCCAAGCCGACCTTCAGCAGCGGCCCCCGAAGTCCAGATCCTTGTCCTTCGGAGTCGGTGCAAAACCCTGGAGCAGGGAGAAGGGAGAGAGGGGGAGGGGCAGCCGGGAGCAGGCCCAAAGCAAGCCCAAGACAAGCTAAAGCGAGCCCAAGACAAGCAACACAGGGGCACAGACAAAACAGCTGGGGGAAAAGGGAAAAAAAAACGGCCAAAGCAGCCAGGGGAGGGGGTCACAGCTGAGCAGACGGCAGAGAGCAAGACACAGCCCACAACCGAAGAGCAGCAAGAGAGAGAGAGCCGGAAAACACCAGCCTAGATAAAACCATCCGAGGGAGGGACCGGCAGCTGCACGGGGGAAGCAAGGAGAGGAGCCAGTCCAAACATCAGCCCATAACAGCAGCAAAGGCGCCATTTCTAGAGCGCCTGTGGGGCCTGGGAGTGGTTACAGCGGCTGGAGCCCGTGAGGTGGCGGCGGAGCTCGGAGGCGGCCCCAGTGCCCTGGGAGCCGTGTTCGGTTCCTCGGTGGCTTGGAGCTCGCTGCGGGCGGAGGGTGCGGCCGGGGGCTCCAGTAGGTTCATTGTGCTGTGCCCGGCCAGCGTTCCCCCCGGGCTGAGGGCGCTGCTGGAGCGGCTGCCCGTGGTCTCCTTCCCGCCACGGCCTCGGGGGTAGCACAGAGGTGGCGGTACCGTCCCCGGGATGCTGCGCTGGGGCCTCCTCCGAGTTTCGCCGCCGCCTCACCGGGCTCCGGCCGCTGCCGCTGTCTCGGGCCCGCACAGACGCTACAGCAATGGCGACTTTGCTGCACCAGGGGTGCCCTGGGGACAGCACCAGCCCTGGCTTGTGCCAATCAATTGGGTCTGCCCAATCAGCGCGGACAACTAGGAGTGACAGCACAATCAGCCAATCGCAGCGAGGGGCGGGCTCTGTGCACCTCATGGACTCGAGCTGGACCGTGAACAGCCCTGGAAATGGGGAAAAAACGGGAATGGGGGAAATGACAAAAAATGGTAAAAAATAACCAAGCAGAGAAGAGACTTGAAAAATGACAAAATCGGGAAAATTGCAAAAAATGGTAAAAATGAAAAATGGCAAAAATGGGAAAACTGTAAAAAATGATAAAAATTGGAAAATTGGAAAAATGGTAAAAAATTATAAAAATGGGAATATTGCAAAAAATGATAAAAATGGGAAAATTTTTTAAAATGGTGAAAATGGGGAATTGGGGGAAAAATGATAAAAAATGAGAAAATTGTAAAAAATTATAAAAATGGGAAAATTGTAAAAATGATAAAAATTCTGAAATTGCAAAAAAATGATAAAAATGGGGAAATTGTAAAGAATTTATGAAAATGGGAAAATTTAAAAAATTATAAAAATGGGAAAATTGAAAAAAATTTTAAAAATGGGAACATTGTAAAATACTGTAAACTAGGAATTGGGGAAAATGATAAAATATTATTAAATATTATAAATATTATACATTGGGGAAGCGATAAAAAATGATAAACTGGGAATTGGGGAAAATTTATAAAAAAATTATAAATTGGGAAAATTATAAAAAATTATAAACCAGGAATTGAGGGAAAAATTATTTAAAAAAATGTATTTTGGGTGACTTCAGGGGATTTTGGCTGGTTTTAGGCTGGTTTTGGCAGTTTTTTGGGTGGTTTTGGGCTGATTTTGGGGTATTTGGGGTGTTTTTGGCTGGTTTTGGGTGTTTTTGGTCATTTTTGGGGTGATTTTGGCCATTTTGGGGTGTTTTGTCACCTTTTGGCAGCCCCGGGGTGAGGCTCAGCAGGGTCATTTTGGGGTGATTTTTGGCTGTTTTGGGGGTAATTTTGGCAGGGTTTTGGCTGTTTCGGGGTGATTTTAGCCGTTTTGGGGTGGTTTTGGGTGTTTTTGTCACCTTTTGGCAGCCCCGGGCTGAGGCTCAGCAGGGTCAGCAGATTCTCGATGTCGCTGCCGATGCTGCGAGCGATGCCCGGGTACTGGGGGGACCCAAAATCACCCCAAAATTACCCCAAAATCACCCCAAAATCACACCCTAGACCCCACAATCACACCCCAGACCCCAAAATTACCCCAGAGAACCCAAAATTACCCCAAAATCACACCCCAAGCCCCAAAATTACCCCACAGACCCCAAAATTACCCCACAGACCCCAAAATTATCCCAGAGACCCAAAAATTACCCCACAGACCCCAAAATTGCCCCACAGACCCCAAAATTCTGCAACAATTCCAAAATCCCAGTCTGAATTCCCAAAATTCCAACCCAATCCTCAAAAAATCCCAGCCAAAATTCCTAAAAATTCCAGCACAAATTCCCCAAATTACCACACAGACCCCAAAATTCTGCAACAATTCCCAAAATTCCAACTCAAATCGCAAACTCCCAACCTGAATTCCCAAAATTCTGCCCCAATTCCAAAAAATCCCAGCACAAATTCCCAAAATTCTGTCCCAGTCCCCAAACTCCCATTCCAAATCCCAAAATTTCCACCCAAATCCCCACAAAATCCCCCAATTCCTGTTTTCCCCAAAATTCCCATGCCATTTTTCCCAAATTCGCCCCAAATTCCCATTTTTCCCCCAAATTTCCATTTTTCCCCAAATACCCATTTTTCCCCAAAAAGTCCCATTTTCCCCCCAAATTCCCTCCAAATCCCCACTTTCCTGTTTTTTTTCCCAAAATTCCCCTTTCCCCCCCATTTTCCACTCCAAAATTCCCATTTTCCCCAAAAATTCCCATTTTCCCCTGTTTTTTACCCCCAAATTCCCCCAATTTGTGAAATTCCCTCAATTTCCCAAATTCTGGGTTTTTTTCCCAAAATTCCAATTTTTTCCTCCATTCTTCCCCCCAAATTCCCATTTTTTCCCAAATTCTCCCAATTTCCCAAATTCCTGGGGTTTTTCCCAAAAATTCCCATTTCCCCCCCAAAATTCCCATTTTTCTCCCCCCTCAAATCTCCATTTTCCCCCCAAAATCTCCATTTTTCCCCCAAATTCTTCCAATTTACTGGGTTTTTTTTTCCAAAAATTCCCATTTCTCCCCCCATTTTCCCATCCAAATTATCACTTTCCCTCCAAAATTCCCCTTTCTCTCCTCCCAAATCTCCATTTTCCCCCCAAAATTCCCATTTTTCGCCCATTTTCCCCCCAAATTCCCCCAGTTTCCCATTTTCCTGGGTTTTTTTCCAAAATTCTATTTTCTGCCCATCCCCCCCTCCCAAATTCCCATTTTCCCCCCCAAATTCCCCCAACTTGCCAAATTCCTGGGGCTTTTTTCCAAAATTCCCATTTTTCCCCTCAAAATTTCCATTGTCCCCCCCAAATCTCTATTTTCCCCTCCCAAAATCGCAATTTTTACCCTCCAAATTCCCATTTTCCCCCAAAGTCCCCCAATTTCCCAAATTCCTGGAGTTTTTTCCCCCAAAATTCCCATTTTTTCCCCCCAAATTCCCATTTTCCCCAAAAATTCCCTAAAATTCCCCCAATTTCCCAAATTCCTGGGGTTTTTTTTCCAAAATTCCCATTTTTTCCTCCAAATTCCCATTTTACCCCCAAAATTCCCATTACCCCTCCAAATTCCCCCAATTTTCTGTTTTTTTTCCAAAATTCCCATTTTCCCCCCATTTTCTCCACGAAGTTCCCCTAATTTCCCAAATTCCTGGGGCTTTTTTTCCCAAAAAATCCCATTTTTCCCCCCAAAATTCCCATTTTCCCCCCCAAAATTCCCATTTTTCCCCCAAAATTCCCATTTCCCCCCCCCAATTCTTCATTTCCCTCCCCAAATTCCCCCATCCCCGTCACTATTATCCCTATTCTCATTTTTGTTCTCACTTTTATTTTTAATTTCTATTTTATTTTTATTTCTATTTCTTCCATTCCCACCTGCACCTTTAGCGCCCCCTGGCGGCCGTCGCCGAGCCGCGCCCGGTGAACCTGCCCCGAGGAAATCCTGGAATTCCAGGAGCTGCTCCCGCCAGCCCGGGCCCAGATCCTCCTCCAGCACAGCCTGGGGATCCCAAAAATATCCAAAATTACCGAAATTCAAAAAAACACCCGGTGAAAATCCAATAAATTATCATAAAATCACATTAAAATCCTATAAAAATCCCATAGAATCCAGGAATTTTCGGAGCTGGTCCCAAATCCTGACCCAATTCCTGCTCCAGCAAAGCCAGGGGATCCCAAAAATTCCCAAAATTATCAAAATATCCCAGAATTCCAAAAAAAGCCAGGTGAAAATCCCAAAAAGTAACATAAAGTCACATTAAAAACTATAAAATACTATAAAACATCAAAAAATTACATTAAAAACTATAAAAATCTCATTGAATCCTGGAATTCTTGGAGCTGGTTCCAAATCCTGGCCCAGCTTCTGCTCCAGCACAGCCTGGGGATCCCAAAAATTCCCCAAATTATGGAAATTAAAATAAAACCTGGTGAAAATCCAATAAGTTATCATAAAATCACATTACATCCTATAGAATCCTATAAAAGCCCCATAGAATCCTGGAATTCCAGGAGCTGGTCCCAAATTCTGGCACACGATAAAAACCCCAATCCCCTACCCGGGTCAGCCAGCCCAGCATGGGCTCTGCGCTCTCCCGGAGCCATACCCCAACAAACCCCAATAAACCCCAAAAAACCCTATAAAACCAAATAAATCCTATAAAAATCCTATAAACCCAATAAAATCCTTTAAAAACCCTATAAACCCCAATCCCCTGCCCGGGTCTGCCAGCCCGGCATGGGCTCTGCGCTCTGCCAGAGCCGCACCAGGACCTGCTGCAGCTGTGGGGTCAGAACCGACGAGTCTGTGCGGGACTGTGGGGTTATGGGATTGTGGGATTGTGGGGTTATGGGATTATGGGGTTATGGGATTGTGGGACTGTGGGGTTATGGGATTGTGGGACTGTGGGATTGTGGGATTGTGGGATTATGGGGTTATGGGATTGTGGGGTTAAGGGTTTGTGGGGTTATGGGATTGTGGAATTGTGGGGTTATGGGATTGTGGAGTTATGGGGTTATGGGATTGTGGGGTTATGGAATTGTGGGGTTATGGAATTGTGGGGTTATGGGGTTATGGAGTTTTTGGGATTTGGTGGTTTATGGGGTTATGGGATGTTCTTGGTGTATTTTGGAATATTTTGGGGGTGTTTTTGTGGTGATTTTGGGGTGTTTCTTGGATATTTCTGGGATATTTTTTGGGTGGTTTGGGGGTAATTGTGGGATTGTTTTGGGATATTTTTGGGGTGGTTTCGGTATAAATTTGGGATGTTTTGGGGTGTTTGTAGGGTGATTTTGAGAAATCTATTGGGGTGTTTATGGGATATTTTTGGGGTGATTTTGGGTTGTTTATGGGATGTTTTTTGGGTTGTTTATGTGATATTTTGGGGTGATTTTGGGATGCTTTTTGGATTTTTTTTGAGTGTTTTTGGGATATTTTTGGGGTGATTTTGGGGTGATTTTGGGATGGTTTTTGGGTTATTTTGGGGTGTTTTGAGGGTGATTTGGATGTTTTTGGTGTCACACCTGCCATGCTCAGCAGCTGTCCCAGTTTGGGATATTTCTGTCATATTTTTTGATATTTCTGTGATATTTTTGGGATATTTTTCGGGTGTTTATGGGATATTTTTGAGGTGATTTGGGGAAGGTTCTTGGGTTATTTTGGGATGTTTTTAGGGTGTTTTTGGGGTCCCACCTGCCATGCTCAGCACTGTCCCAGTTTGGGATATTTCTGTGGTATTTGTATGATATTTCTGTGATATTTCTGTGATATTTGTGTGGTATTTTTGTGATGTTTATGGGATATTTCTGTGACCTTTTTGGGATGGTTTTTAGGTTATTTTGGGATATTTTTTGGTTTATTTTGGGGTGTTTTGGGGTCCCACCTGCCATGCTCAGCAGCTGTCCCAGTTTCAGCGCCGCCCCCCCTGGCCCGGCTCAACGCGGCACCAAACGCTCGGCAGCGGCTGCTGACAGCAGGGGGGAGCCTGGGGGACAAACTGGGGAGGGAGAGACAAAACTGGGGAGGGGGATCCTGAAAATGGGGAGAGGGAGAGAGATTGGGGAGGGGAGACACAAATTGGGGAGGGGGAGACAGATTGGGGAGGGGAGACACAAATTGGGGGGGGAGAGACCCCAAAATAGGGAAGGGAGGGGGGAGACCCTAAATTGGGGAGGGGAGAGACCCAAATTGGGGGGGGAGAGACCCCAAAATTGGGGAGGTGGGAGACCCTAAATTGGGGAGACAGACCCCGAAACTGGGGAGGGGAGAAACCCCAAATTGGGGAGGGGGGGACACGAAATTGGTTGGGGGGTGGGGATTTGGAGGTCCCCAATTGGGTCTGGGGTCTCAGGGGGATTTTGGGTCTGGGGTCTCACACTCAGCCTGGCGCTGCTCCTGCCCCCACAGCCGCATCCGGGCGGCTCCGGCCAAAGCCCCCAGACCCAATTCCAGCGCCAGCCCTGGGGGAGCCAAAACTGACACCAGAGACCCCAGACCCAATTCCAGAGACCCCAGACCTAATTTCAAACAGAGCCCCCACACCAAATTCCAGAGACCCCAGACCCAGTTCCAGAGACCCCAGACCCCATTCCAAACTGGGCAGGTAGGGGACACCAATGGGGGACCCCAAAATCCCAGTGCCCCCATTTCCATTCCCAGTCCCCCCCAGTCCCTCCCAGTCTCCCCCAGTCCCTCCCAGGTCCCCCATTTCCATTCCCAGTCCCCCCCAGTCCCTCCCAGTCCCCTCAGTTCCCCCAGTCCCTCCCAATTCCCTCATTTCCCATTCCCAGTCCCTCCCAGTCCATCCCAGTCTTCCCCAGTTCCCATTCCCAGTTCCCCCAGTCCCTCCCATGGCCGCTGCCCGGCCCATCCGGCTCACGGGCACCGGCGCTGCCGGCCCCGCCCCCCGGCCTGGGGAGACCCCAAAATAAACACGGGGAACCCAAAACAGAGAGAACCCCAAAAATACAGAGAACCCCCAAATACAGAGACACCCCAAAAATAGAGACCCCGAAATAAACACAGGGACCCCAAAAACAAAGAGAACCCCAAAAACAAAGAGAACCCCAAAAATCAGCGGGGGAACCCCAAAAACAAAGACCCCAAAATCAGCACAGGGTTCCCAAAAATCAGCACAGGGACCCCCAAAACTGCACCGGGGACCCCAAAAGCAGCACAGGGAACCCGAAAATACAGAGAACCCCAAAACCAGAGAGAACCCCAAAAAATACAGGAAACCCCAAAAGCAGCACAGGGACCCCAAAATAAACCCTGGGAACCCCAAAAATACAGAGAACCCCCCCCCACAAAAATAGCGAGAACCCCCCAAAAAATACGGGAAACCCTAAAAACACCCAAAATAATGAACCCCCCAAAAACGAATCCCAAAAATAGAGGGAACACCCCAAAAATACGAGAACCCAATAATAACAGGATCGACCCCCCCCCCCAAATATCAGGGCCCCCCCAATACTGGGAACCCCCAAAAAAAGCCGAGACCCCCCCCTCCCCAAAAATTACCTGGACCCCCGAAATATCAGGAACCTCCCCCCCAAATATTGGAACCCCCCAAACTCCAGGACCCCCCAAAAAGAGCCGGGACCTCCAAATATCGCCCCCCCCCCCAAAATATCGGGACCCCTCCCAAAAAAACACCGGGACCCCCCAAATATTGGGAGTTCCCCAAATACCGGAACCCCCTCAAATATCGGGAACTCCCCCAAAAAAATATCGGGACCCCCCCACCCAAACACTGGGACCCCCCAAAAAATACCAGGACCCCCCAAATATTGGGAGTCCCCAAATACCGGGACCCCCAAAACAGTCGCGATTCCCCAAATACCGGGACCGCCCCCCAAATATCGACACCCGCCCCAAATACCGGGACTCCCCCCCCAAAAATAGCGGGACCCCCCCCAAATATCGGGATCCCCAATCCTGGGACTCCCCCCCCCCCCAATACCGCGAATCCCCAAAATCGGGACCCCCCCAAATATCGGGACCCCCCCCCAAAAAAAATACCGAGACCCCCCCCAAACACCGGGACCCCCCAAAAAGAGCCGGCACCCTGCCCCAGTCACTGACCTGGTCCCAGTCGGTTTTTTGGGGGGGGTCCCGGGCGGTTTTTTGGGGAGGGTCCCGGGGGGGGTCTGGGCCAAGCCCCGTCCGAGCACCCCCCGGGTGGAACCCCCGCAGGGACCCCCGGGAGAGCGCATCGGGAATTGTCAATGAATACTCAACATGTTGATGCATTTAGGGAAGTCTTTTCTGAGTTAGTGTGTGCTCTTGGCTGAACTTCAAGTACCCGGAGATAAGAATCTTTTTCTTTATTGTTTTTGTCTTTGTGTGGGTTTCGCGTGCTGGGGGAGGGATGGATTTCGCCTGAGGGAAGCAACGTGAGGCCGGGGAGTGGGAGGGGCTGTCCCGCGTCTGGGGGCCCCCTCTGTGAGCTGCGGGGACCAATCGGAGAGCTGATTGAGTGATGGACAGCTCGGGAAACCAATGAAAAGTCATTTCGCTTTCTCAATTCACAGTGGATCAAGTTAACTAATCTGTCCTTCGGCCTCAGGCTCCCGGTGTGGTGCTCTGGCCTCTGGCCGGTGCCCCGGCCCCCGGCCCAGCCCCATCTCTGCGGGGAGCCCCCGGCCCGGCCCCGGCTCGTGCTGGGACAGTTTCAGGGGCTGCCCCCGGGGCGCGCGGGGCTCGGCCATGGGGCGAGTGGGGCGAGCGTGGAACGGACACGCGGACAAGCGAACACGCGGAGAAATGGCCCCAGGGGTTCAGTTGCAACAGCAACAGCGGCAGCAGCGGCAGCGGCAGCAGCGGCAGCAGCAGCAGCGGCAGCGGCAGCAGCGGCAGCAGCAGCGGCAGCAGCGGCAGCAGCAGCGGCAGCAGCGGCAGCGGCAGCAGCGAGTCTACAGATCCTCTGGATCTCTTGTTCCTTCTCTTCCTCGGAGTCGCTTTCCCCGACCCTTTCCCTCTCTTACCTTCTCCCCTCTTCCCATTCCGGGCCATGTTCCGAGCCCGCCCCTGGCCCCGGGCGGGGCTGCCCCTGCCCCGTCGCCACCCCCGATCCCGCCCATCCTCCCCCGGTCTCGCCTCTGCCCGGCTCTCGCTGTCCTGGCTGTGGCGCTGTTGGCTGGGAATCACTTCTCTTTGGCATCGCTTGTCCCAGCCCCAGCCCCAGGCCGAGCCCCATCCCCAGTCCCATCCCCAGTCCCAGCCCCAGCCCCAGCCCCAGCCCCGGCTCCTCCCGGGGTCTGCGGAGGGCACACACGGCGCGGCCGCTCCCGCCACCCCTGCTGCGGCTCCTTCAGCCCGAGCTCCGCCAGGGCCCGGGGCGGGTGGGGATGCCCGGCCCAGGACGCTCGGGGGGCACTCGGGGGCCGTGTCTGGCCCCGGGCCGAGCGCTGACAGCCGCGTGTCGCCCGCAGGTGAGTCGCAGGAGGCGTTGCAGGAGCGGTACCGGATGGGTTTGCTGCTGGACAGCGGCGGCTTTGGCAGCGTCATCCTGGTCACCCGGCTCACGGACGGCACCACGGTGAGTGGCAGGGGCGGAGGAGGAGGAGAAAGAGGGAGGAGGAGGAGGAGGAGGAGGAAGAAGAAGACGAGGAAGGGGAGTTTGGAACGCGGCGTGCCAGGCGGCGAGCTCAGCCCGCTGCTGCCCCTTGGCTCGCAGGTGGCCGTCAAGCGCATCCGGCCCTGGGGCGATCTGGTGAGTGAGCGGGGCCAGAGGCTCCCATGGACAGCACTCCAAATCTTCCCTGTGCCCCCTCCAGGTGCCACACAGGGTGAGGGACATTCATCAGAGACTCGTGTCCTGTGGAACTGTGGATGCCAGGCTGCAAAATGACCTCCTGAGGCTGGCTGAAGAACACTCAGCTAATGTGGTGATGAGCCTCCTGCGCTGTGCCCCATTGTGTGACAGGTATGTGGCACAGGTGCCCTGAGAGCTCAGGCTTCACTGGCCTGTAAGGCCAGTGCCCTGCACAGCCTGTCCAGTGGGGTCTGCCAGACAGGCAGAGAGCTCTGGGCCCCTTGAGCCACCCTGTTTGCTGATCCTTCTGCCATGCTCCCTCCCTGCCCCTCAGGGCACGGGGGCTTTGTCACCTGGCCCCACTCAGCTGCATGGGGCTTGGTACTGATGTACAGCTCTGGTCCCACAGAGCTGCAGCCTTGATGTGGAAAACCATCAGCTCATCGGGACCAGCAGTGCAGAAGGTGCTTCCAGAGCTGCTCTTTGTGATGGAAGACAGGCCAGTATACAGCATGTTCTTCATCAAAGAGGACAACGAGGCCATCTTTGCACTGGCAGTGAGTTTCTGACACTGGCCTTTGCTTGCCCTCCAGGTCCCCTCTCCAGCAGCTCTCCATGCTGTGCCCAGTGCCCTGCAGCTCCCAGCCTCGGGCACTGGGCTGAAGGCTGGGCTAGGGACAGGCTCAGGGGCAGCAGGCCGGGTGCTCCCCCTGTGTCTCCCCTGGGGCCCTGCCACACGGACACCTTGGCACTGAGCACTGCCTCGGGCTGCTCTGTCTTTTGCAGGCAACTCTGGTGCTCTGGGTGACTGTCCACATGCCCGAGTGGCACCACACAATGATCGCATATTCTGCCCGTGTCTTCGTGGCTCTGCTATTCCAAATTTTCAGCACCACAGAGCAGATGCCACAGGATGTTGAGAACTTCTGGACAGCGTGCCGGGAGGAACACCGCCTTCCCAGCAAGCCCAACAGGTCCCAGTCACCCTGTCCTTCCCATGCCCTTGTGGCCAGGGTCACTGCTCCCAGCGTGACCTGGCCTTTCCTCTGGCCACAGGTTTGCAGTGCAGACCATGAAGGCTCTGCTCTGCCTACTGGGCTGTGATAAGAAGCTGGTGGCTCTGGAGCGCAGGCAGGTCTGGGACACCCTGCTCTGTGCTGAGACCCAGCACTATGCAGTGGGGCTGCTGGCCAGGTGAGTCCCCCTTCTCCCCGCTGGCAGCATTGGTGCCCGGAGTGCCCCACACGCTCCCCGTGGTCGTGGCCAGAGGGCCTTGGCACCGAGGGAGGACCGAGCAGCCTGGAAAAGGCTGGGAGAGGAGGGCTCCCAGGAGCAGCCGCCTCCCAAAGGGCCCACGTCCCCTCACAGGGGGCTGGGCAAAGGTCCCACACCTCTGTGAGTCAGTCCTGGGAGAGGTTTGCCCGCCCGGCTCAGGGCTTTGGTGCCTTTCTCCCCCTGCCAGGGAGATGCGCCGTGGCTCGAGCCCCTTGTGTTGCGGCATCGCCAGGCACCTGCTCAGCCTGCTCATCGGGGGGCAGCCGCGCTGGGATCTGCCGGCCCTGGCGTTCTTTGTGGAGGTGAGCCTGAGGGCCAGCGCTGCCTGGCTGAGCTGCCTCCCAGCTCTCTGGCTCTGGGAGCCGCAGCCGCCAGGCACGGTGTGCGCCCGGTGCTGCCGCCTGGGCCCGGCCCTGGGCAGTTCTGCACTCCCAGCGGCCGGGTCCCTGTCACTGCCCTGTGCCTTTTAGGTCCTGCAGTGCCTGGACTTGAGCCAACACGGGCACAGTGCCCTGTCGGTCATGTCCAGGCACCTGCCGAGCGAGAGCAGGGACAGGCTGCGCCTGGAGCTCAGAGGCCTCGTGGTGCTCAGCAAGGAGCCCTCGCTGGTGAGAAGGGGGCAGTGGCTGAAGCCGCGCTGGCAGCGGGGGGCTGGGCAACGCAGCCCCTTGGGCTTGCCTGGGATTCGGCAGCTGAGGCAGCTGCTCCCAGCTCTCTGCCTCCCGCTTCAGCTGTCCGAGTGCCTCGGCACAGGCCTCTGGCCTCTGGACCCTGAGGCAGCTGCATGGGGTTGCAGGGCCAGGGCCCTGTTGGTGCTGCAGCCCTCCAGGGCTTCACAGCACAGCCTTGTGTTGCACACAGAGCGGAGGAATACGCGGCGTCTACCAACACCTGGTGGAGCAGCTGGGTGATCTGGATGGAGAGATGGTGTGGATGACCCTCTCTGTGCTAGCCTATATGCTCCAGGAGAAAGACCTAAAGATACCCAGTGCCACTGCCCAGAAGCTGGCTGAGCCACTCCTCCCACACTTTGAGAACGTAAGGCTCTGTGCCCACGGGCACTGGACACTGCCCGGAAACTTTGTGCCCTGGGCAGTGTTGGGCCTTTGCCCCACTGGGCCTGGACTAGTTGATGCTGAGCTCTTCTCCTTTCCTCCAGGACAACAGCCATGTGCAGCTGCTCTCCATCCAGTTCTTTAGCAAGGTGATGGAGCTGGTAGTGGAAGAGGGGAAAAAAGCTCTGACGAGAACCGTGAGCCAGAGCCTGCTTCCCCTCTTCTTGCACTGGCATAAAGAGAACCGGTGCGTGGCAAAGGTGAGGTTTTGTGTCGTGCTGCTGCAACCCCAGCAGGGGCTTGGCTGCCTCTTCCTCTGGCGCCTCGTGGGCTCCAGCCTTGCCCTGGCCTTGGTACAGGGACGTGGGTCCCATGCCCTGGGCTCTGGTTCCACCTCCGGCTCTCTACTGCTCTCCAGGCCTCTGGAAAAACCCTGCTTTGCGCAGCACGCTTCCTGGGGAGGAGGGATCTGGAGGAGCTGCTGAGCCAGCCGTGGCGCATGAAGGTCGCCAAGTGCCTGGTAAGGCCAGCCTGGAAGCCCCAGCCGCAGGCTGGAGAAGTCCCCTGCCCCCGGAGCTCAGCGTGCGGGGCCGGCAGCTGTGGTCCTGCCCAGCGCTGCAGCCAGGGCAGCCGCAGCCTGCGCTCTACACAGGGGCTGCTCCCTTCGCTGGGCCGCGTGGGCTCTCGGCCGGGCTCCTCTGGCCCCGAGCCGGGTGCCCACCGAGTCCCGGCCCGGCCGGGCCTTGGGGCTGTGCGGGCCGGGGAGGCCGGGGCTGGGTGCAGGGAGCGCCCGGCCGAGGGGCAGAGCCCGCGCTGAGCTTTCCCTCCTGGCGCTCTCCGCAGCTGCTACAGGACGAGAGCCGAGCGGCCGAGCACCTGCGCTGGGCCCTGCCGTGCCTGCAGAGCCCGCAGCCGCGCCTGCGACAGGCGGCCCTCAGGCTCATCGGTGAGCCGCCAGCCCGCTGTCCCTCCCAGCCTCCAGCCCGGCTGCTGCCCCGGCAGCGGGAGCCGGGCCCGGCGCGGTGCAGCCCCGCCTGCCCTCGGCGCTGCCGCCGCCCTCCCGCAGCCGTGCCCTGGGGCGGCACGATGCGCCAGGGGCCCGGGCTGAGCCCTGCCCGAGGGACGAGGCCGTGTGGCCGCAGGGCTGGCAGCGCCCCTGGGGGGCAGCTGTGTCGCTGGGGCCGACACGGGCTCTGTGTTGCCAGGGCTCGCCGGAACGCTCCTGAGGGGACACAAGGAGGAGCTGCAGGTGCTCAGCGAGGGTGAGTGAGGGCAGCCGCCCTCGTGGCAGCGGGGCCGCCGGGGGCAGCTGCAAATGCCGGGCACGGAGCTACAATCGCTGCCCGGCTGCGGAGGGCTCTGCGGCCTGTGCGGACGAGGGGCGGTGCGGGCCGAGCACGGAGAGCTCTCAGGGACACGGGGGATCCATGGCCAGCACCTTCTGGCCCGTGCCCTGGTCTCCTGCTCCTTCGTGGCCATGGCAGGAGCTGGGTGGGATGGCCCTGGCAGGAAGGTTTCCTTGGATTCCCACAGTCTGGCTCTGACTGTGGTTCTGCTTCTCTCTCTCGCAGCCCTTCAAGCCCTAAAGGAGGACAAGAGCCCCTGCTTTATGAGGCAGGTTATCCAGCTGCAGTTCAACAGAAGATCTGCCGAAATTTGTTTGCTGGATCAGAAGAACCACTGTCCTTCGGTGACCTGCCCATTGAAGATGGGACCAGCTGCAGAGCAGACGGGACCAGCTGCAACTCCAAGCACAGCTCTCACTGCTCACAGCTGAGCCTGTGGCAAGCTCCAGAAGCTCCTGCCGTCTCCCTCCCTGTTTGCAGCTCCCTCCCTCCATTCCTCAGACCCTGCCCATCCCCTATTTTGCCTTCCAGCTCACCCCTTCGCTTTGCCTTCCCTTCATAAAGTTTTTTTTTTTCACTTTACCCACATCTCTGTGGAGCCTGAGCGGCACCAAACATGAGCCCTGGGACACGCAGGGCCCTGCTGCCGTTCTCTGTGCACGGACAGAGAGGAACAAAGGCAGCTCAGGTCATGCAGGTCCCTTGCACAACACTGTGGGGTTAAAAGCCGTGCTGAGCACGATGAAGGGGACAAGGAGCCTGGGTTTTAGAAGAGCCAGCTTGAGTATGCTCTGAGCCCCACCTTGAGGGATTCCCTGGCTAGCATCCATATAGGACAAAGGAGCTTGCAATGCTGGAAGTGTTCACAAAGAGCTTCCTGAAAGCACAGCAGTGCTCCATCCCCACACAGGGATGGGAAGAGGGCAGAACTGGAGGCCATCGTGGCCTAACAGTGAGCTTGGGTGTGCTAAAAGCAAATGAAGCAGCAGCAGCAGCAGCAGTGGCGCAGTGGCCGAGACTCAGAGCGCGACCGTGCCAGTGGACGGAGCGCTGCCAGGCAGTGCCTGCACGCTGGGTGAGGGTCTGGGGGCTCTGGTCTCCCCACAAGTGAGGAATGGCAGCCCCTGCCTCAGACCCAGTCAGAAACCCAAGTGAGACCAGAGGCAGGGCACTGTCACAACAGCCAGTGCTGCACTCACTTTGTCACTAGGGCCCGATGCCTAGAGTGGGTCACACTCGGGGAACAGGAGGCCTTAGACGTGGCTCCAGCCATTGCTCCATGGCCTTTTGGCTCTCAGATTGCATTTGAGGGGGACAAGGAGGAGGGGAAGGTCTTTTGCATAGGATAAAAAGGATTCCTTACTCTGGGGAATCTGTGGGGCAAAAGACAAAAATGGTGAAGCTGCAACAACATAAATATGGGGGAGGTTCAAGGGGAAGGTACAAATTGAAGAAATGCTGAGGAGGGATAAAGGGTAGGGGCTCACAAAGGCATTGTCCAATGAGGGAGGTAGGGGGAAAACTGGGTCACCATGGACTGATGAGACGTCCAGTTTTAGGGGATTTCCAAAGGGGAATTGCAAGCAGGGGGTTGGCACAAAACAGCATTGACAGGTAATTCAGGACAGATGGACAAGGAGGGTGGGAGGGTATAATTTTGGACTAAACCATTAACTTGGGCAATAACAGAACACACCATTAACCAGAAGCACACTGCAACGTGTCTGTGCAAGCGGAGGATCCGCATGCTCGGCTGGGAGGGAAGAACCTTTTTTGGAGATGTTTCTACCTCACTGTCGCCAAAATCTTGGTCTTTACCCCAGTTAATAAGCATTTGCCTGTGGAAGACACCCTTGGGGAATAGGAAATCTAAATAATGGAATAGCTGAGGTTGGATTTAGTTTATTAATCTAAACTTTTTCTGTTGTGAGACAGGATTAGCAAGAAGGCAAAAACCAGGTTTAACATTAAATGGTAAAAAGAGAAATTCTATCACTAAAAAGTATAAGAAAAAATAATTTAAATAAATTAGATAAAGCTTAAGAATACTTGTTTTCCTCCACACGCTTTTTTTTTAATACTGAAAACATCCAAAAACCAATTCAGTTTGTTTACCATCTTTTAAATAGTTTTTTACTAATTTACTAGAAAGAGAAATTTTTTTTCAGTCTATGAAGTTTTCTTCACAAGAAATAGTTTTCTTGTGGTTTTGTTGTTCCCAGGAGAATGGAAATCTGATTACTATGTAAAAATCCTTTTTTTAGACTAACAGTTAATCTCATAACTTTTTTTGGTGGACTGTATTAATTTATTAGGAACACTTTAAGGTTATATTTTTAAACAAAAGTTTACTTTTTTTTTGAGAGCATAAGTTTTTTTCTTTTTCTTTTTTTTGGGGAAACCGAAAGGGATTATTTTATTATTTAAACTTAGCGGGTAACAGCAATTTTTACATTTGTTTACTTTAATATTAATGCTTTTGTTTATATTTACAGTTAGAACAGTCATATTCAATTCATAACATTTTGATATGTTATAGGGAAACAAGAGTTTTTTCTCCATAGTTTAAAAAAAGAGAAATTTTATTTCATGACTTTTCTTCTTCCTCTATTTGGGATTTGACTTTTCTTTTTGTTTGATTAAGGTGTTTTAATCTTGTTTCTGTGTGTATTAGCTGGATCCGGATCAGCCAGGACCTGTAGCTGAAACCCTTCTCACATTCCAAGCACTTGTGGGGCTTCTCCCCTCCATGAGGCTTCTCCACCAGCTCTGAGCTCTGCCTGCATCTCTGGCTGCCTTCCCGGCTCAGGGAGGGTTTTTTTTCCTCGCAGCTCCCTGGGTTGGGTTTGCAGCTCTTCCTTCTGAGAGATTTCTGGGGCTTTTCCTCCTGCTCCATCCACTCATGCCTTGGTAACGAAAAATCGTTTTTGGGAAAACAACGAGAAGAAAGCGCCTTGGATGGGGGGTTCCTCCTTGCCCAAGTTCATCTCAGGAGGACAGTGGGACTCTTGTGTTTGTAAGAACCTCCCAAACACCAAGATTCAGCCCAAAAATCCTCCAAAAATCAAGACACAGATCAAAATATCTCCAAACAGCCAAATTCAACCAAAATCTCATGCAAAATATAAAGACTCTGGCTTCATAAAAACCCAAAGCACTTACACTAAGACCAATAAAGCACAAAAACACCGAGATTCACCCATGTGAAAATCATGGATCCCTCTCTCCTGTTACCTGCTGCATGTGGGGGGACAAGGCTTCTGGGGCTAGGGAATGGCTGCACATACAGGGAGAGGTGGAACTTTCTGCTGCTTTCTGTTTCTGCTCCTCCTCAGCCTGTGTTCCCACTTTTCCTCAATCCTCTTTCTCTTACTATTCCTTCTCCTGCACAATCCCACCTCCTCCCACATGCATCGTTTGATCATTTTATTCTTCAGCCCTGCTTCTCCTCCCTTCTCCTGCTGCCCCCAGGCCCAGCACCCAGTGCCAGCTCCCTCTTCCCCCAGACCCACAGCATCCCAGCGCAGGGCAGGGGTGGAGCTGGGGCAGCTCGGGCTGGGGCAGCGCTGGGCTCTCTGCCGCTCCCGCCCGCACTCGGTCCCCACTGCAGCCGCTCCCGCCCCGACAGTGCAGGGGGGCCTGGCCTTGGCGCTGCCCCCTCCCACCAACCCAAATTCCTCTCGCGGGGGGCGATGGGGCCGGGGGGGGGGGAGGGGCGCAGGTGGGGTCCAGGTGGGGAACGCTTGGAGCTGCGGCTCCCAGCACAAAGGATGATGATCCCAAAACACCTCTGAAGGGTCCCTTGGGAGCATGTTGAGGGAGGTTGCCTCTGTGCTGGCAGCAGCAGGAGCGGGCGCAGAGGGGCGGAACCGGGAGCTGCGGGGCAGGGCCGGGGCTGTGGGGCCGCCGGGGGCTCAGCGTCCGGGCGCTGCCGAGCCCAAGCACCCCCCGGGCAGGGCCGGCAGTGGCCCCCAGCCCCCAGGAGGGCTGCGGGGACCTCCAGGAGTCTGCGGGACCCCCAGGAGGCTGCGGTACCCCCAGGAGGCTGCAGGACCCCCAGGAGGCTGCGGACCCCCAGGAGGCTGCAGGAAACCCCACGGAGGCTGCAGGACCCCAGGAGGCTGCAGGACCCCAGGAGGCTGCGGACCCCAGGAGGCTGCAGGAACCCCAGGAGGCTGCGGGACGCCCCGGCCGCTGCCCGGCCCCGCGGATCTGCCGGCCCTGCCCGCCGGGGAGCCGCGTTTGGACACTGCGGCAGGACAGGACGGCCTGGGACCGGGCTGGGGAGGGCAGGGGAGCACAGGACCGGGAGGAAGG
>NW_027635345.1:15000-30814 GCF_903797595.1 Erithacus rubecula | reverse complement strand
AACCTGGAGTTATCAATGCGGACTATACAGGAGCAAATTTTGATCATGGCTCCTACACGTTTTCCTCCTATTAGTATCCCTGCAGGAAGCCATATAGCTCAACTGGTCCCACAGCAGCAACTGGTAAGGAGGCACAAGGACCTGTGCGAGGAGCCAGTGAATTTGGATCTACAGGAGGCTTGGTACTACTGACCCTCACAATGGAGCAATGTCCGGTAGTGGAAGTTATCTTATGGTATGGTCCTCAAGAAAAATGCCTTCGAGCCTTATTGGACACCGGTGCAGACATTACTATTATTGCCCGGCATCACTGGCCATCTACCTGGCCTCTACAAAACCACTTGGAGGTTGTTGAGGGGGTCGGTGGAGCAGGACGGGTCCAGAAAAGTTGTGAACCAACATCCATTACTATTGAACAAAATACGGTATCAACTGTAGTTACAGTAATGGACCTCCCTACTGGAGTACAAGCATTAATCGGGCAAGATGTGCTTGCTCAAATAGGACTGGTGTTATGCATACACAATGGCCCTTTTTGATGGCAGCAACTACTTGAACTTTCCCGATCCAATTTACTTGGCTAACAGAGACTCCTGCTTGGATAGAGCAGTGGCCGCTATAAAGGGAAAGTCTTGAGCAAGCCCACCTTTTGCTACAAGAACAACTACAGCAAGGACATGTATGGCCCTCGACTAGCCCTTGGAACACCCCTATTTTTGTTATTCAGAAAAAAATTAGGAAAATACAGGCTGGTCCACAATCTTCATGTTGTGAATACACAGATGCAGCCCATGGGTGCACTTCAACCAAGACTGCCTAATCCTGCCATGATCCCTCGTGAATTCTGATTGTGAACTTAAAAGACTGTTTTTTTTACAATTGCTTTCCACCATTGTAACATGCAACAGTTTGCCTTTACTTTACCAGCCATTAATAGAAAGGCAATTGCACAACGGTTCAAGTAGACTGTTTTGCCACAAGGCATGAGAAATTCACCAACACTTTGTCAGCTGTTTGTAGCAGCTGCATTACAATCCCTGCAGGCACATTGGAAGACCACTTTAACATTTCATTTTATAAATCATATTTTATTTGCACAAGAAAAAATCTTTACAAGAGAACATGAGCATACAATAATCAACACTCTGGCAAAACATAAACTGGTTGCCCCTGACAAAATACAACGCACTGCTCCTTGGCAGTATTTGGGTTGGCAAATACCTAATACTACAATACAATACAACTCCTGAAATTGGAATTACAAGTAACAAACATGGCTTAGGTGAGGCCTCATTAGCAGGTAATGAAAATGGCTCGTCTGAGAATTCATGGCAAGAATCTAGCTGCTAAATTGCATGTGTTAGCAAGGTCAGACCATAGCAGCCTATTCATAAAATTGATATTACTGCAGCTAGACGATGTAAAAGAAGGAAGAGATGGTTAGTTTGTTGTTATATAGAAAATAGATGCAGTTAGGCTTGCTGCTAAAAAGCACGCAAACAGACTTAGCTAAAAATGCAGAAGGGGTGGTCATCTCATGCTTGCAAGAGCCAATAGTAGGAGAGGCGTATGTAACTAAAACCAATGAAATTATGCTTAATATGCTTAGTCAGTGTATTTTAAATTATAAATATAGATGGTGCCTTTAATAAATCAAACTATGCTTTATCAATCACACTGATTGGTTGCATATTTCCCTTGCCAAAGCTCCTCCACACTGCAGTACCAGGCTGTTTCCAGAAGGTGGCAGCATTGATTGGGGTTGGTGGGGCTGCAGTATTTGGTTGTGTTCAAAAGGTGGCAGCACTTCTCGGGGTGGGCTGAAGTATTTCATTGTGTCCACAAGTGGGCAGCACTGCTCAGTGAGGGGGTGTCTGGAGTACCATGTTATGTCCATAAGGGTGCAGCGCTGCTCAGACAGAGAGACTGCAGTACCAGGCACTGCTCTTGGGAGTGTGGGAGGAGGGGGGGCTGCAGTACCATGCTGTGCCTACAAGGGAGCAGCAGTGCTCAGAGAGGGAGCAGCTGCATTGCTGTGCTGTGTACACAAATGGGCAGCATTGCTTAGGGTGAGGCTGCTGTAAAGGGCTATGTCCACAAGGGGGGAATGGGGGGGGAAGGCTGCAGTTGCAGTCTGTGTCCACAAGGTTGCAGGATGTCTCAGAGGATGTGGGGGCTGCACTACTGGGTTGTGTCCACAAGGGGGCAGCACTACTCAGAAAGGAAGTGTTGCAGTACCCAGCTGTGTCCATAAGAGTGTAGCACTGCTTATGGGGAGAGAGTGCTGTACTGGGCTGTGTGTACAAGGAGGCAACACTGCTCAGGTGAGACAGGCTGGCTGCAGTACCAGCTGTGTCCACAAGGGAACAGCTCTGCTTGGGGAGGGCGTGGGTTGCCTTAAAGGGTTGTGTCCACAAGGGTGCAGCACTGCTTGGGGAGGATGGGGGGGGTTCAGTATCATACTGTGTCGACAAAGAAGCAGCACTGCTCAGGAGGGGGAGGCTGCAATACCAGTTTGTGTCCCCAAGGGGGCAGCACTGCTCAACAAGAGGGCGGCTGCAGTTCCATTTTGCCTTCACAAGGGGGCAGCACTTCTCCATAGGAGAAGGCTGTACTACAATGCTGTGTCCACAAGGAGACAGCAGTGCTTGTAGAGGGGGCTGCAGAACCGGATTATGTCCACAAGGAGCAGTACTAATCAAAAGGGGATGGCTGCAGTACCAAGCTGTCTTTACAAGGGGGCAGCACCATGTGGGGCGGAGGACCTGCAGTACTGGGTTGTGTCCACAAGGGGGAAGCACTGCTCTGAGGGTGGTGCTGCAGTACTGGGTTGTGTCCCAAAGAAGACAGCACTGCTCGGCTGGTGGGGGGGGGGACTGCAGTATCATGCTGTTCTCCCAACAAGAAAGCACTGCTCAGAAGGAGAGGCAGTACCTTGCAGTACCATGCTGTGTCCACAAGGTGGCAGCACTGTTGCAGGGGTGGCTGCAGTACCAACCTGTGCCCACAAGGGGGTAGTACTGATCCAAGAGGAGGCACCGGCAGTACTGGGTTGTGTCCACAAGGGGACTACAGTACTCAGAATGAGATGGCCCCCATTAGGGGCCAGCACATCTCAAACGGGTTGGGGGCTCCCATATTGGGCTGCGTCCACAAGAGGGTAGCACTGCTCCGGGAGGGGAGCTGCAGCACCATGCTCTGTCCACCAGTGGATAGTACTGCTTGGAGGGCAGTGCTGCTGATCCAGATTGTATCCACAAAAGGCCAGCACTAATAGGTACGGGGAGGCTACAGTACTCAGCTGTGCCCACAAGAGGGCAGCATTAAATGGCTAGGGGATAGTGAAGGCTGCAGTGCAGTGTTGTGTCCACAAGGGAGCAACACTGCTCACTGGTGGCAGGGGGATGGAGGGGGTGGGGGGGAACGGACAGTACCGGGCTCTGTTCACCAGGAAACTGCACTACTCCAGTTGTGTGTGGGCTGCGGTATCGCATTGTATCCACAAGGGGGCACCACTGTACGAGGAGGGGGCAGCTGCAGTAGCGGGCTGTGTTCACAGAGTTGCACCACTGCTCAGAAGGCCAGGGCTACAATACCATGATGTGTCCACAAGGGGACAGCACTGCTTGAAAAGGGCAGGGGGCTGTAGTGCCATGCTGTGTCCACAACGTGGCAGCACTGCCCGGGAGGAGGCCTGCTCTACTGGGTTGTGTCCAGAAGGGGGCAGCACTGCTTAAGGAGGAGTTGGGCTGCAGTATTTGGTTGTGTCCATAAGGGATCGGGAGGCTGCAGAGTGCAGTACCCATCTGTGTTCACAAGGAGGCAGCACTGTTCCGGGGGTGTTATTTGCAGTACCATGCTGTGTTTAAAAGAGACAGTAATGCTTGGGGAAGCGGGGGCCCTGCAGTATTTTGTTGTTTCCAAAATTGGGGAGCACTGCTCAAGGGGGCAGCTGCAGTACTGTGTTGTGTCCACAAAGGGTCAGCACTGCTGCTAGAGTGGCTGCAGTACCAGACTGTGTTCACAAGGGAGAAGCACTGCTTGGGGGTGGGCTGCAGTATTGTCATGTGTCCCCATGGGGACAGCACTGCTCAAAAGGGGTGGGGGGAGGGGAGGGGGGGCATTGTACTGGATTGGGTCCAGAAGGGGTCAGTACTGCACAGCTAAGGCATGGGCTGCAGTATCAGGTTGTGTCCACAAGAGGGCAGCACTGCTCAGAAGGTGTGGCTGCCCATGACCACAGGGACTGTGTGGGGCACCCTGGGCACAGAGCACATATGTCAGGAGCAGAGGGGAAATAGGGGGCCCTACCTGGCCAGCAGACCCATGGCATAGTGCTGGGTGTCAGCACAGAGCAGTGTGTCCCAGTCACCCTTGTGCTCCGTGGCCATCACCTGTCGTGAGTGCACCTGCAAAAGAAAATCCTCAGGAAGGCCATGGGCCACCAAGTCCCACAGCCTTGCCACAAGGTCACCTGCAGGAATAATGCCTCCGAAAAACCTCTGGGTCAGACACGAACGAGTGTGCCATGGGGGGCTCCTCACGGTAGCAGTCGGGAGTGTCCTGTCCTGTCACGGGCTCTGAGCACTGTGGCATGCCCATGTCATCACCATCTCCTGCGCCACCACACGTCACAAAGAGTCCTGCGATACCCTGTTCCATTCCATGCCACGGTGACCATGCTGCACCCTGTCACAAAGGGCCCTTGCACACACTGCCACCTGCCCTGCGGACACCTTGAGCCCTCCCAAAGTGGCCCAGGTTGGAAGGAATTCCTTGGCCCAAATGTCTTAAGACAGTGCAACAGGAATGTTAGGAATGGCTCAAACCATCAGCAAACACTGTCCTGCTCTGCAGGCTCAGGGCATTTAAGAATCCTCAATCCAGCTCTGTGCTGGCCCTGGCCCACAGCAGCTTCCATCAAGTGAGAGACAAATGCATATTGCCAAGAGTTGAAAGGCACCAGGCAGGTAAGATGTGAAAAGTGTGTGTAAAGGTCTTTCAATTCACAGCTCTTAAAGAGAACTTTGGGGCTCATAACTGGACAGAGATGCTTCTTCTCACACCTCTGTCCAAAGGGGGGCAACACACTCCGCTGCAGGTGCTTGGCTTGGTCTCTGCAGGTCCAGGCAGATGCCAAACCTGCTCTTCACAGCCTTCTCCCATTCCCTGCCCCTCTGCCAAGGGCAGTGGGCCTCAAGGACTGGAAGGACCACAGAGAGACAAAAGGGGGACACTTGCACCTACCTCACTGGGAGCTCCTTGGGAAGCATTTTCCTTAGGAAGCAAGCGTCTTTTCTCCAAAGGCGTTTCCCCAGTGTGTAGCTTTCCCCAGGAACACCAATACACTCTTAAGAAGCCCTGGCAAGGCTGAATTTCTTCTGGGCCTTTCAGAACCAGGACTCCAGCTCTAGCTCATGTTCCCCCAAATGTGATTCCAGGTGGAGGTTCAGATGTGCAGCCCCAGGCCCTCTACAAACACAAGCTGCCTGCTGCCTCTTAATCTGCCTCACCTCGTGCCTGCAGTTATGGCAGCAAAAACAGGCTGTTCCTGGCCAGAGACCAGAGCCCTGCCCCAGCAGGATGCTCTTGCCAGCACCTTCCAGGACTCTATGCTGTGCACACAGCACTTTTCAAGCTCGCTCTGAACAGGCTTTGGCACACAAAGCACAACCTGGCTGGCTCTGCCATCAGCACACTGGTGCATGATGTTTCCCTTTACCACAGAAGAGCTTATCTGTTCTATCAGCTAGTGCTGTAACTTGTGCATTCTGCTCCTCACATGAATCTGCTAAAGGAGTTATGGCTGACAGAGATGGGATACAATAAACATCCCTGCTGGCAAGGAACATCTTGCGGTGAGAATAACACATGGGGAAATAAGCTGGAATTTCTGACTGACACTTCACTTTACTCTAAAAGCTACAGAAACTTTCTCGGAGGCAGAAGTCTCCTACACACACCCTGGAAATGTGTAGGACTTCTACAGGCTGAGGTCACAGCAGGCTCTGAGGTCACAGAAGTCCCAGAGCCCCGAGGTTGCACAGCACCACAGCCACTGACCAGTCAGCCCTTGACCACAACTATTGTGGCAGTGGCAGTGGAAGACAGTACTCCACCCCTCTGAATATAGAGCATGGGGCCGGATGGTAGACAAGAAATGGCACACCATAAATGTAGAATCTTGTGTTGCCCTAAAACAATTCCTTTGTGAAAGCAATACCATTGATGCCCAAAATATTTGCCTAGATACTGAACAAGATGTATGTCACTTTGAGATCCAACCAGACATCATTCAAAAGACTGTGCTCGTATATATTGGCCAAGACTGCGTGTGTTTAAGAACTGCCTGTGCTTCAGTGGAGAGCAGAAAATGAAAACAGATATTTGCCTGTTAAAATCCAATCCAATTTTTGTATTTGTAATTTTGTTAATATTGTTGTGCGTGATTATATATAGTCAGTACCAGTTGTATCCCACCAGCTGATAAAGGTCAACCTTACTACACACCACCATCTATCACCTACACCCATTGGCATGAACCTTACACTGGTAGAACAGTTAATGAAACATCCAGATCTAGATGAAATCTTAAAGGAAATGAAAGAGAATGGAGAAAAGGTTTTAATAACTATCCACCATGATGCAAAAGAAATCAGTACCGTTTTGCAAAGAATAAAACAAGAGGTAAGCCATCACTGGTGGGATGCACACTTTGGATAGTCACCAAAGGCAACTGGTATACTTAATGCCCCAGTTCACCCCATCATTGTTTTGCTTCTTTCAGCCAGTATAAGTGTGGTTTTATCTGTTGCAGTACTCATCTGTGTGTTGGGTTGATGTGGCCAGAAATGTGTATTCTATCACCATCTGTTGAAGCTGGGTAGGGTAGTGACTGTTATCTCTGTAGCACATAGTGTCTGTTAATGGGCCATCTTTAAGACTAAGTAGAGCAATCATCTTTATCTTTTCCACAACTCATCCTTCCTCCAGGAAGATATCATCTGCTGCTGAGCCATTAAGACGCACTGTAAAACTGATAAAATTACATCATCCCACTGGGAGATGCTCCAGCCAGGGGGAGGAGCCAAGCTTTTCCTACCTAGATAAAAAACTGAGATTTTGGACACTAAGATAGCTTCTTTCCACTGGATTCCAGAGGAATGCCAGGCCTTTCCACATCATCCCTGGACCTTGAGAGGAAAACTGCACCTTCTACAGGAGCACTGCTCCAACTGAACCACATCTGCCACTGCAGAACTGTAACCACCATTTAATGGGGCTGCTACCAACACCCTGACTGACTGACAGGGTGTCAGGTTGTATTCTGACTCTGTCAGTGGTTTTGGGATTGTTCTTTGTAATACTGTGTTTCTATTTTAATTTTTCTATTAAAGAACTGTTATTCCTAATTCCCGTATCTTTGCCTGAGAGCCCCTTAATTTCAAAATTATAATAATTGGGAGAGAGAGGGTTTACATTCTCCATTTCAAAGAGAAGTTTCTGCCTTTATTGGCAGGTACCTGTCCTTCAAACCAGGACACACATCCATATCGATGTCCATATTGTTATCCATATCCATACCCATACTCATGTCCATGTCCATATCCATACCCATACCCATAACCATACCCATACCCATACCCATGTCCATGTCTATGGCCACATTCATGTCCACATCCACATCCATATCCATACCACATCCACATGCATATCCATATGCATATCCATATCCATGTCCAGGTCCATATCTATGTCCATATCCGTATCCATACCCATAGTCCTCTCCCCGTCCTGATCATGTCGCCACCCATATCCCAAAATGTCTTAATAAAATGGCTTTATTTTTACCCCAATGTTGGGTGAAGGAATGAAGAAAAATGAAAGAAGATCAAGGCCAAAATAAAAGGATTTATCAGTCCATGCTGACTGAGTATGCATGTGCTTGGGTGGGTGGAAAGAACCATTTTTAGAGGCCTTTTCACTTCACTGTCTCCACAATCTTGGGGTTTTTTGCCCCAGTCCATCACTGTTTGGCTGTGGAAGATACCGGTGGAACAGAGAAAAGTCGAATCATAGAATGATTTCGGTTGGTAAAGACCTCCAAAACCATCCAGTATTCCTTGATGCTGCCAGATGAAATGATTGGATGCAAAAGGTGACATTTTCTGGGATGGAAAGTAAAATCTGCTGTCCCAAATAAATTCCTGACATCAGTCTGCATCCAAACGGATTTTTGGCCTTCTGAGTCCAGGTGCCCACAGAGAGCCAAGAAGATGTGGAGACCACCAGCCAGGTGAGTTCCCAAATGGATCACCAGGACCATGGATCACCGAGGTTCTCCCCAACAAGGGTCACTGGGGAGCATCCAGTGGGGTCCTCCAGTGGGGATGGAGCTGGAGCAGCGCAGGAAGATCTTCCCGCACGCGGAGCATCCACAGGGCTTCCCTTACTCGTGACCCCATTGGTGTTGGGTCACAGCAAAGCTCTGGGAGAAGCTCTTCCCACACTGGGGACACTGTTAGGGCCTCTCCCCGGTGTGGATCCACTGGTGGGTGATGAGGGTGGAGTTTCTCTTAAATCCCTTCCCACAGTCAGGGCAGCGGAAGGGCCTCTCCTGTGTGTGAATCTGCTGATGCCCGAGCAGATGGGATCTCTTCTGAAACCTCTTCCCACACTCAGGACACTCATAGGGCTTCTCCCCAGTGTGGATCCTATGGTGGACAATAAGGTTGCATCTCTGGCTGAAGCCCTTCCCACATTCTGAGCACTTGTAGGGGCATTCCCCAGCATTCATTGCCTGGTGCATGATCAGGCGAGAACTGTCACGGAAGCTCTTCCCACATTCCCCACACACATAGGGTCGTACCCCACTGTGGATTCTCTGGTGGTGGGTGAGTTGGGAGCGCATCCTGAAGCCCATCCCACATTCCCCATACTTGTAGGGCCATTCCCCAGTGTGGATCCTCTGGTGGTAGTGCAAACTGGAGCTCTGGTTGAAGCTCTTCCCACATTCCCCATACTTGAAGGGCCGTTCCCCAGTGTGGGTCCTCTGGTGGTAGATCAAACTGGAGCTCTGGCTGAAGCTCCTCCCACATTCCCCACACTGGTAGGGCTGTTCCCCAGTGTGGGTCCTCTGGTGGACATTCACACTGGAGCTGCAGCTGAAGCCCTTCCCACATTCCCCACACTCGTAGGGCCTTTCTCTGGTGTGCACTGTCTGGTGGCGGGTCAGGTCAGAGGTGTCTCTGAATCCCTTCCCACATTCCCCACACTCGTAGGGCCGTTCCCCAGTGTGCACTGCTAGGTGCCGGATCAGGTCAGAAGTGTTTCTGAATCCCTTCCCACATTCCCCACACTCATACGGACGTTCCCCGGTGTGGATCATCTGGTGGCAGTTCAAAGAGTAGCTGCTGCATAATCTCTTCCCACATTCCCCACACTCATAGGGCTGTTCCCCAGAGTGCACTGTCTGCTGCCTGATCAGATCTGAGGTGTTTCTGAATCTCTTGCCACATTCCCTACACTCGTAGGGCCGTTCCCCAGTGTGGATCTTCTGGTGCCGGACCAGGCTGGAGCTCGTGCAGAAACTCTTCCCACATTCCAAACACTGAAGGGGCTTTTTGCCATCATGAAGCTGCTCATGGACCCTCAGCTCAGAGCTCTGGCCACATCTCTGGCTGCCTGCCTGGCCCAGGTTGGGTCTTTCCTCCTCAGATCCCCATGATCTACATTTGCAGCCCCTCCTGGTGCGGGATCTTTGTGGCTTTTCCTCCCTGTTGGATTCCTGTGCTGTGGAGTCGCTCCAAATGGCCTCTTCCACGAGGTTCTGCTGCAGGGATTTGTCCTCCTTGGTCTCCATCCTCAGCTCCTGGTCTGGGGCAGGAAGGACAAGGAGAGGATGGGATTTGCCTCTGTGCCAGAGGGAAGGGGAAGGAGATGCCCCCAATCCTCCCCAGCAGAACAGAGAGGGAAAGGGGCAGTGACTTCCTCCTCACCTGCCTGGCTGTCCTGGGGCATTTTCTTCTTCCTCACAGCCTTTTCCTCCACCTGGATAAGACTTGGGAATGGAAAATCTTGGTTTGGGGGAAAAACGACATGAGTGATATGGCTTTGAAGGTCCTGATGTCTGAGTGCATCTCTAGAAATGCCCAGGTTGTCTGGTGTCCACAAAAAACTCCAAAAATCACTAAGGAGCCCAAAAACACTCTCCCAGGAGATCCCTGTTCGCACTGTCTTCACTTTGGGGTTATGGAGGTCCCTGTTCTCAGAGCTGCTGGGGGCCCGTGGCTCCTGGGGATTCCCCCTCTCCTGGCTCTTGCTCAGACACGCTGAGGGAGTTTTGTGGGTCCCAGGGCTCATCCTGTCCTGATTCTGACTCGGCTCCTCCCACTTCAGGCACTCAGGGCTTCCCCCGTTCCCTGCCAGCCCTTCCAGGCTCGGGGGGCCCGCACCCCACTCATCTCTCGGCTCCACCTCCCCTCCAGGCTGCCGGGGGTCCCCCAGCTCTGCTGTCGCCCCTCTCCCCACGCCGGGGCTCCCGCCTTTCATCCCCCGCCTCTCCCGGGGATCCCCAAAACCGATGTCCCGCCCCGCCAGGACCGGGCCATCGCCACGTGGGCCCCTTCAAATCCCCCCAAGGAGCATTTACTGCTCAGCTTTGGATTCCTGCAAGAGCCAGAAACATCCTCTCCTCACATCAATAAAACAATACCTCTCCCACGGACACCCAAATACATTTGGGACTCGATTCCCGAATCTGCGAGGCACAAACACCAACCCTCATCCCCCAAGAATCCAAAACCCAACCAGCCGTGCCGGAGCTGCCGCGATAGCCCCGGGCCGAGCTTCCCCTCCGCGCTCACCCGCGGGATGCAGGAATGCGATGCTGCCGGGGCCAGCGGAGCTGCGGGCTCAGCGGGCTCGCCCTGCAGCACCGCGATTCTCCGCCTGCGCCCGCTGATCCTCTCCTGCTCCTCCTGCTCCTGCTCCTCCCCTTCCTCTCTCCTCCCCTTCCCCTCTCCTCCTCTTCCTCCCGCTGCTCCCCCGCTCGCATCCCGGACCCCCCTTTGCCACCCCCTGTGCCCCGCGGCCGCCGCAGCAGCGGCTGTTGGGGAGGGGGCAGCACCCCCTGAGCCTGCAGGGGAGACAGAGCAACTGAGAGTTAGGAATCGAGCATCGAGAAATGCTTGGACTAGAAGGGGGCTGACAAAACCCTATGTTTGCTGGAATTTACGGTGCTTACAAGAACGGGGGAGAGCAAGGCTGCAGGATAAGATAAAGAGCTGGGGTGGGCGAACAGGATGCAAGGACAAAGGCATCACAGGATAAGGGGGATTCTCCAGATCCCTGAACCCAGGAAAACTGGTATCAAAGTCCAGAAGATGAGCAAAGGAGTAAAAAGAATATGTGCAAGGAGACAAGATGAAATGTTCAACTGAGAGGAACACTTGTTTCCTTTTTCCCAAGGAGCCGTGTGGAGCAGAAAGAGGCGTGTAGCTAATTGTAGTATGAAGCAGAGCAGGCAATGAATATGTATTAGGTGTATTGTGCAATTGTAGTTTGTAGAGAATAAAAAGAGAGGTGCAGGTCGCCAAAGGTGTGCGTGGTTTTGGAGGAGTTATCCCCCTGAGCGCTGAATAAATACATACCTACTCTTATACCTTATTTTGTGCGGTATAGAGAGTTTTTCCGCGCTTCACAGGGCTGGGCAGGGGGCTCGGGGCCCCCAGTGCAGATCCGTCCGTGCCGTCCCCCTCCCCCCGAGCCCCAGTTCCGCTCCCGGGGGTCGCTGGATGCGAGGGGGTGGCGCAGGTGGGGTGGGAGTGGGGAGCGCTGGGCGCTGCGGCTCTGCCGCTGCTACAAACACATGTTGTGGGATTGGCTTCTCCTGAATATTCAGAGAAATACTGCGCCGTCCCGGCCCCGCTGCCCCCAGAGCCCGGCCCGAAGCGACCGGCCCGGCCCGAGTTCCCCCGCCCGCCGCGGCAGCGCAGGGCCGGGCGCCCTTGGCGGCTTTCGGCTTTGGCTCTGCGCTCTGAGGGGAGGGAATTTTGTGTTTCTGCTGCGGGGCGTTTTATTTTTCGGCGCGGCAGGCGGAGCTGCGGGTATGGGCAGGAGTCTTAGGCGAGAGTGTGGTAGTTGTTAGTCTCCCTTTTCCGCCACCGCCAGGCCGCTTTTTGTTTCTGATTTCTGTTTTTCCTTCTGTTTTCCCCTCGCTGCCCGCGCAGCCCCTCAGGCTCCCTCAGGCTCGGCGGTGGCGCGGGGCAGCACGGGAAGGGCTTTTCCCGCCGGCGGCAGCCGAGCGTGAGGGCCCCGGGCGGCGGCGGGAGAGGAGGAGGCTGCGCTGGGCGAGCAGCGGGGCCGGGCACGGTGCGGCCGGGCACGGGCTGCGGGCGATGGCGGGAGAGGAGGAGGCTGCGCTGGGCGAGCAGCGGGGCCGGGCACGGTGCGGCCGGGCACGGGCTGCGGGCGATGGCGGGAGAGGAGGAGGCTGCGCTGGGCGAGCAGCGGGGCCGGGCACGGTGCGGCCGGGCACGGGCTGCGGGCGATGGCGGGGCCCTGCCCGGTGTCTCTCTGCCAAGGAGATTTCTGTGCGGGTCGCTTGGAGTTTTGTTTGATGGCGCTTTTCCCACGCCTCCCCCGCTGCTTCTCCAGCCCGGGCGAGCGGGAGCGCAGCGGGGCGAGGGAGCGATGCAGAAATGGAGGCGGCAGGCGGGGCAGGGGCGCGGCGGGTTCAGAGTCCCGCACACCGGGTTTAGGGTCTCACGCTGCTGCCCGTGCAGGGACGGGGCAGGAGCTCCGGCGGCTCCTAAAGACTCCCTCCTTCCCTTGCCGGGAGCAGTGGGGCGTGCTGAGGGTGACTGAGAGGGGAGGAAGATTAAAGGCCCTTGTGATGTCACCGTTGTTATAATTCCATATTATATTATTGGCTTTTCGCAAGTATTAAAATGAATGCTATGTGTATAATGTTGCAAAACTTTGCTGTATGAATATAGTTTCTTTAAGTTCTGCTCTTACCAAAACTTCAAAATAGTAATGTAATAAATATCTGTATTTCTTGGACTATAACATGGTCATGTAAAAAGCTTTTGCTCATGTAACTAACTCGGAGAATGGTAAAAAGATATTCAGGAAATTCTTGGATTTTCCTGTCTGGATGAACACAGGGGTGACTAACACCAGAAGTACAGGGAAGGAATTTATTGATCTTCATTATCTGGGAATGCGCTGACAAGAAAGAGCATGAGCCACAAGGAGAAAAAAAAAAGTTAAAAATAAAAAGTTTAAAAAAGTTGATTTACGGGTTGAATAGTGCATGAAGCTCTAGGAGTATGCAATACGTTGATGCATGTTTTCTGAGTTAGTGTATGCTCTTGGCTGGATGTCAAGCACCTGACCTTTATAACCTTTGGCTTTATTGTTTGTCTCTTACTGTCTATTATTAAACGTTTTGAAATTTACTAGCAAAGTGAATCTTACCTTTCACACCATGGAGTACCTGTGACTGCTCCTGACCTCTCTTTGGCAGCCCAGATTCTTCTAGGATGTGGCCACGGAGTGCCTGTCACTGCCAGGGACCTCCTGGCTCCTTAGAAGCCCCAGAGAGCCCTGTGATGTCACCGTGGAAGCCTGTGAGTGCAGGTGAGCTCAGGGCTCTTTAAAAACCTGTCTCCCTCTGGGATGTGAGGATGGAGTCCTTGGGAGGGCTTTTGACCTGAGTGCTCTTTAGTAGTTCATAGAAACCTGGGATGTCACCATGGAGCCCTTGTCAGTGCCAGTGACATCAGAGTTCTTTGGCAGGGTGGAGACACGAGGGATGTCAGGACAGAGCTGCTGTCACTGCCTGTGACCTCCGTGTTCCTTAGGAGCGTGGCAACCACTGGCCTGTCACAATGGAACCCCTCTGAGTGCCTGTGGCAAAGCACTTCTTTAGCAGCCTGGAGCCCCCTGGGATGTCCCTGTGGAATTCCTGTAACACTGTGTGACCTCATGGTTCTTTTGCAGCCTTTGACACCCCTGGAATGTTACCCTAGAGTCCCTGTGAGTGCCTGTGACATCACAGCTGCTTAGCATCCTGGAGACACTTGTGATGTTGCCATTGAGACCCTGTGACAGCCTGTGAGGTCAGTGTGGTTTGGCAAATGAGAGACTGCTGCAATGTCACCATGGAGCCCTTGGGATTGCACGTGACCTCAGTGTTCTTTAGGATCACAGAGACCACTGGGATGTAAGCATGGAACCTCAGTGAGTGCCTGTGCCTAATGGGCTCCTTGGCATGTAGAGACACATCTGTTGTCCTCTGGTGAGTGCTTGGGAGCTCACAAGTCTTTGGAGGGTGAAAGAGGTCTGGCATGTCACCATGGAGTCACTGGCCTCATGGGACCTCAGTGCTCTTTAGCAGCCCAGAGAGACTTGAGATGTCACCCTGTGCCTGTTTGTGATCTGTCTCCTTTTGAACAGGCAGGAGACAGCTCTGATGCCACCATGGACTGCAGTGGGTGCTGGTGGTTCAGGGAGGTGAGGGCAGGGGAAGGAACATGTGGCAGGTCTCGCTGGGAGCTGCTCTGGCACTCAGTCAGCAGGGACAGCACCAGAGCCCAGGCCTGGGAAACTCTTGTGTCCCCCACAGGCCAAGTGTTGTGGGACCGGGGGGTTTCTGGACAGTCACTGGACAGACTCAGGAGATGATTATTTTCTGTTCTTCAGGGTTGTATTTTATTATAGGGCGTGGGTATATGAGAGAGCTTAGAGAAAAGATAGAGATTAGAGGTAATAAGAGCGAGGAGGAGGAGAGGAGGAGCGGGGAGAGAAGAGAGGAAGAAGAAGAGACAAAAGCAGAGAGAAGAGAGGAGAAGCAGAGAAGAGAGAGAAGCAGGAGAGAGAGAGAGATTTTCCATTTGCAGTACAATAAGTATTATTCCATAATGAATAATCTAAATTCAAATAACCAATCTAATACAATATACTAATTTCCTAATATTTGCATGCAACCTAGAGGAACAACTAAATTACCGTGTTTTATGGCTTTACTCTTGTCTTGAGATCTCTCCTGCCAGGCTTGAGACAGGATATCTGGTGCTTCTTTGGCATGTGTGGTATTTGGTTATATCTAAACAAAGGAAGGGGCCTCAAACCTTAACATAACTAGTTTCAGCATCTATGTTAAATACTGCTAACATCTCTATTTCATCTATTGCTTCAGAACTACTTGCTAGGCATTCCTAAGTCTTTGCTATTCCTTCTCCAATATCTCCCCCATTTCGTTGAACAACAAAAATATTAGAAACTATCTTGGCCATTATTTTCCTTATACACTGGAGTATGCAGTGTAAAAACACTAATAACACAACTATTATTAATAAAATAAACAAGCCTATTTTATAGAGTTCCTTTAGCCAAGAGGCAAAGATCCAACCTTCGAACAACCTGTCTAGCCAGGTTGGATTGCTTGTAGTATTTTGGTTAGCTAAATCCTTTAAATTTTGCAACTGTTTATGAATGGAAACAGAATGATCTGATAAATTCATGCAGCACAATCCTTGAAAATCTTCACAGCCATGCCCATGAGCCAGTAAAAGGAAGTCAAGGGCTCCTCTGTTTTGTAGAGTGGCATGTTTCACTGCCTCCTCATCTGTCAAGAAGTCACTAATTGCAATTGATGTGGCATTTACTTCTTTACTGAGCCAACATCCCAACTGATTTAACTGTCTCAGAGCAAATGAAGTGCTCACCTGAGGTAAAAAAATGCTTGTGATAATTGTCGTGCCAGAGTTCCACGGGCGAAAGTTACTGTCACAGTCACTTTCAAAAT
>NW_027635345.1:7500-10000 GCF_903797595.1 Erithacus rubecula | reverse complement strand
GTCTTTCTTAAGAAGCTGACCCAAAGTAATCCCATCCGGCCCAGGAGCGGAGGTCTTAGCTATTTCTTTCAAGTTCTTTTCCACCTCCTTTGGTGTTATCAGGGCCTGAAAAGCGGTGTTATCAGCCCTCCCATGTGGCGGGAAGGATTGAAGGCCCTTAAAACCAACCGGTGTTTCCCATCGAGCTTTAAAAGCAGCGTGGACAATGTTAGATGGTAATTGGCACTGCAAGTCCTCAACATCATCTAAGATGATGCGTGCAAGTCTCCTTCTGTGCAAGTGGAACAATCTCTGATATCGGAGATATTTCCCTTTTTTCTTTGCCCTTTTTCGCATCCAACTAGTTGTTGTCTTGGATGCTTTCTGGCCCTTCTGTGATTTTCGCCTCCTGGTAGATTTCCCATCCTGACTAAGCTCAAGCGGGCTACCAAAGAACTTTTCATAAACTTCATTCACCACCATTTGCGGATCTTGCCCATCTAAAATTTTCGCGAAGGCCTCCTGGCAGCTGGTAAACCCATATGTAGCAAACATCCTCTTGATGGCAACCGAGTATTGGAGTTTCAACCGTCCCTCCTGAGGCAGTCCCTCCTGAGGCAGATCTACACTCTGGGGAAGATCTTCACTCCCCACGCCTTCCTCTTGGGATAGAACACCTTTGGAGGGAACTTTCATCAGAAGGCGTCTTTTATCACTGATCTGCTTAGCAGTCTTAGATGGTAAATGCTCCATAATCCGTTGGTTGATGTTCTTTTTACCCTCATATATCATCACCAGCTGGCTCAGGAGAGCCTCCTCTTCCTCCGTCCACACCTTTTTGTGGGCCCCTCGTAATGATGGCACTTTTGGATGGGAGGCCTCAATCCGTTCCAAGTTTCTTACAAGAGGATGCGCCAACCTCTTGTGTTGGCCCAGGCCAATCTTGGTGGTAAAACTCTTTTGGCATACCTCACAAGCCCAATCACCAGTCGGAACCACACATACCTCTCCTTTGCACCGTGGGAGGTGACAAGCAATACTGTGATATTTAAGATTTTGTTTACCACACTTCGAGCATTTAAACCAAATCTTTTTCTGCCCGTGATTTCTCTTTAAATGGTCAATCAATCCCAGCATCCGTGTAAAACGGGTGGCACAGCATGGACAAAATGGATTTTTGTCCGGGACGGACACTATAGGTGTTCCAGACGGTGTCCCCTCACTGCTGAGCCCAGGAAGAGCTTCAGGTGATTTGGGCTCTTCAACCACCGTTCGAACACACTCAGACACATCACCCTGAACCAGCCGAAAGGGCAAGGTCTCATAAGGTTCAGGTAAATCCGCCAAACCCTCCCATATACCTCCCAAATGATATCCAATCTCCTCGTTATAAGAGGAGTTTACAAACTCAAGACACTTAAGCTGAAAACTCTTATCGTGTCTTGTGGGGGGTATAGACTCAAGACACTTAAGCTGGAAACCCTTATCGTGTCTTGTGGGGGGTATAGACTCAAGACACTTAAGCTGGAAACCCTTATCGTGTCTTGTGGGGGGTATAGACTCAAGACACTTAAGCTGAAAACCCTTATCGTGTCTTGTGGGAGGTATAGACTCAAGACACATAAGCTGAAAACCCTCATCGTGTCTTGTGGGGGGTATAGATGAGATAGCGGCCGTTGCAACCCTTAGATCTAAAGGGTCTGTCTGAGTGGCCGTTGATATGTACCGCAACGAAACCAATTGTACCATGGTCAAATTAGGAGGAAAAAATTGAGACACGTCCAAGTGAGGGTTGTCAAAGTCAACAGCGGGGCCCTCCCCCACGCTGCTAACTGCGTCCAACTTAGACCCGTGGACCAGGCTCTGGGCGACAGCTAATAGCTGTGCCAATTATTATTTGTTTCAGCGAATTCGTGAAACTGTCGCTGGGTGGCGAGTCCAGACAACAGGGAGGGAGAGTAAACCCCCTCACTCACACTGGGGCAGAAGTCAACTCAGTCACCCTTTACGGGTGTCCAGCAGGACCACTAGGAGGTGTGACTTCCGCAGCTAAGCCCAGTTAGTAACCAACCCTCTCAAGCTGCCTTAAGAGAGTCATAGTTACTCCCGCCGTTTACCCGCGCTTCATTGAATTTCCTCACTTTGACATTCAGAGCACTGGGCAGAAATCACATCGCGTCAACACCCGCCTCGGGCCTTCGCGATGCTGTGTTTTAATTAAACAGTCGGATTCCCCTGGTCCGCACCAGTTCTAAGCTGGCTGCTAGGCGCCGGCCGAGGCGAGGCGCCGGCCCGGGGACCCCCCCCCGGGGACCCTCCCGGGACGCGGGGAACCGCCGCTGGGGCGCCGGCCGCGGCAAGGGGGGGGGGGGGGGGGGGGGGGGGGGGGGCGAGCGGCGCCCGCCGCAGCTGGGGCGATCCACAGGAAGGGCCTGGCGCGCGTCCAGAGTCGCCGCCGAGCGCGCGCCCGGCCTCCCACTTATTCTACACCTCTCATGTCTCTTCACAGCGCCAGACTAGA
>NW_027635345.1:0-2500 GCF_903797595.1 Erithacus rubecula | reverse complement strand
AGAGAGGGTGTCCGGGTCGCCGAGGAAAACCGCTTCCCTCGCCGCACCCCTCCACCGGCCCTTTCCCTCCGGGCACCGGGCCGACCGCCGCCGCCGCCAACCGCGGGCTACGGACCTGCGAGGCGACCCCAGCCGCGCCGCCGGGGTGGGCCCCCCGGCACCGGCCGTATAAATCCTCTGGCACCGGCTGCATGGACCTTCTGGCACCGGCCGCATGCTTTCTTCTTAACAATCTAGATACTATTTTAACTTCTTAATGCCTAAATAAAATTCTTAATCTCCTGAACCCCCTTAATAAGAAGGAATAAAGCATGAAGTCCACAAAAGTCGGCGGAATGAAAATGAAATTCCCGATGGAAAGAAATTTAAAAAATGCAACTAATAAGTAGCTAAAAACCTTTTTTTTGTGGGGCTATGAGGGGATTGTGACTTCACTAAAATTCCTTTAAACTGTGAAATATACTTGGGGAGGATGGGTGCTTGAGTTGAAGACTTTCCTTGCCTCGGGAAATTGAGCTCTCTGCTTTGGGACTGGAATATGAACAGAGACATTTGATAGAGAAGATGGTGAATAGGATTTTGTTTTTCAGCAGCCAGCCTTTAAAAGTAGTACCCCATGTATGCATCGTAACCCATAACACGGTTCTGCAAGGACTGTGGGAATGAGAGGAAAATTCATTGTTCTGTATGTCACCGGCACATGCAGACTGTGAAGGTGAAGACACCCCACTAAGTCTAAAGCAGAAAAAACAAATTTTCTCTCTTAAGTGAACTGAAATGATTATTTGAGTGGATAACTGACTGAAGTGTTCTCTGTATGTGGTTCGTAAGAAATGTGGAGTGAAGGGAGGAGGGAATAATCTAGGAATCTTACTCTGAATAATTTTTTCTTGCATTATTAATAAATTTCTTCTTGTACTTCTAAGTTTTGAGCCTGCGTTGTCTTTACTCCTAAATCCTATCTCTAAAAAAAATTAAATATTTAAAATTGGCAAAGCCTTTAGTCACACCGTGACATACAGCTCCATAAAAAAAACCGTAAGTCCAGCCCAAGGAGTGCTGGGGAATGGAGCCACATCCAGGGCTGTCCCCAGAGCTCAGGATTGGGGCCAGGGCAGTTCAGTCTCTTTCTTGCTGATCTCGATGGGGACATCGAGGGCACCCTCAGTCAGATGCCAGGTGAGCCCAGGCTGGCTGGGAGTGTGGCTGTGCTGCAGGGCAGGAAGCTCTGCAGAGGGATCTGCACAGGCTGGAGCCGTGGGCCCAGGACAATGGGATGAGGTTCCCCAAGGCCAAGGGCTGGCTGCTGCCCTGGGCTCACAACCATTCCAAATTCCTGGCTGTGCCCTGCCCCTGATCCCCACAGCCTGCCCTGTTTCCTTCATCCCTGCAGTGCCAGGCACTTTCTGGGACAAGGGAACTCTGCTGTGGGCATGGAGGGAGGTGCAAGGGCCAGCATTGCAGTTTGTGTCCTTTGGGGTCAGGAACGGGTGAGACTCAGAGGCACAGAAAGTTTCTCTTCATGGCCAACATAAAAAATACAACAATGATATAATTTGATAAACATCAAAATTCTTCCCTCAGGTGTGTGCAATGTCAAGGCAGTATCTAATGTATCCACCATGCACAAGGGATTTATTACAGGAATAATTTTAAACAAAGACATTAGAAAGGGTGATTTGTGATAAATATGAACACAATTAAGATGTTGACTGATGTGGAATGATTAAAGAACTGGAAGAGGAAATCTGGGAGCAATGGGAAGGCCATAGAACCAGCTGGTCTAGTGAAGAGATGTCCTTAGACATAGACATTTAAACAGGAGAGGTGGAAACACCCAAATGAAGAGGGACATGAAACAATAGACAGTATAATGGTAACACAGAGGGGAAGAGTGCAATGGTAACACATGGTAGAGGTGAAGGGCAGTGTTTCTTCTCCTGCCTCAGTACACTTCCAAGAAGTTTCTATTATCTCCTGGTGGGAAACATTTGACATTTCTTAAAATACTCAGTAACCCAGCTAATGAGTTGTGCTCATGCCCTTTGCAAGTGTCTGGTCCTCTACAGCCCCAGGGCTCCTGTCCTATAAACATCTGCTCCAGCCCATTCCAGAATTGGGAGTAGCACCATCCTGGTATCATCAGGGACCTGAGTCTGGAAGGGACATCAGCAATGTTTAGTTTTGGATCTTTGGGGGTCAGGAACTGGTGAGACTCAGAGGCACAGGAAAGTTTCTCTCCATGGCCAACATAAAAAATTGTAAATATCATATAATTTTAAAAGCATCAAAACTCTTCTCTCAGCCATATGAGAAGACCCAGCAGCATCTGATGTGCCCACTTATCCACAAGGGATATCCATACAGCAATATTTTTAGATATAGACAAAGGTAATTGTAAAAGACATAAGTGCAAAGACAGGGCAACTCCCTGAAGCTCAAAGTGGGAAGATACTCAGTTTGAGAGGCATTGGAATGGCCAGAGTGGAGGTAGAGGAGG